>NC_056743.1:1014486798-1014746798 GCF_019279795.1 Protopterus annectens
GTAAAAGAGGAAAGAAAAACATAATAATAATAAGTATAAAATGAGTACAAATATAACAGCAGACTACTGCTCACAACACCAAGAGGTGACCGTGTCTGAAGCAAAAATGTCAATAACTAAGGAAAGGGTGTCAATTACTGTGCTTTGCTTTGGCGCCTTTTTCATTTTAAAACTGTGTATGAAGTTTTTTTCTTTTGTCTGATGAAGTCTTCCAAAGGTGGAAGACGAAAAGCGCTTCACAAACTTTTTTGGAGTTATTCTAGCCAGATCGGAGCCTGTGTTGTTTTTTTGTACTCTGTTGCATACCGCCTACACAGAGGTGATCTATGCCTGACATACAAGGCGATGTCCAACCCAGAATTGATGGACATGCTCCACCTAAAGAAAACCATAACCCCCTTGAGCCACACGCTCTAGGGATCTAAACCTCACCACAACAATAAATAGGACGTGCTGGAGGGATACATTCCTGTCCCAGAGACTTCCCATGCTCTGGAACAAGATTCCAATCTACATTAGGCAGAGCTCCTCGTTAACACTCTTCAAGAGAAACCTTGACAAGTGGATGGGAAATAGAAAGTTTACCCCGGGGATCACTTCAATAGCTCTGCTGGACAGAGGCACAGGGAATTAATCTAAGGGGGTGGCGAAAGCCAATATAATTCCGGCTAGGCTTATAAATGCCTTTGAGCAGATAGCCTAGTACCTACCTATGAACCTATGAATGCCAAGAAATTCACTCAGAGTGAAACTTGAGAGGTGAAGTTTGGCGTCCATGTTGAGAACACATAATAATAAGTTAGAATCGGTAAACTGATCATAATTCTTTGCAGTGCACTGAGCTTTTTATGTTCCACTTACTACTAGTTACAGAAAAATACACTAAGTGTTTTACTGGCTTTCAAAGCCATAACGCACTTAGTGAGCATTGACAGAACAGCAGTAGAACACACTCCCCTACTCTTACACTTACCTTCCATGCCTCTCAACTGTCCAGATTTTCACAGAATGTCCAGGTCTTATGCCTTATATGTTTAATATGTTCTTTATAACATATGTGGTTTTCAGATAAATTACTGAGGATTGTAACCTGTAGAAAATACAGATGAACACGCATCCTTTTATTCTAATAACATTCTAAGCTTATGGGGGGAAGTGAGGGACATGTTACCGGTATGGACTGCAGGCAGAAACACATCTTTTATTCTGCTGTGTTGCACTGTTTCTTATTGGTAATTTTCTCCACTGGGGCTCTACTTTAAATGGGCCTTGCACAGCCAGACAACTTGGGCAACATATTTGCATATGTATAAAAAATACATGATAGAGGGTATAAGAGCTGATAGGACTGAAGGTACAAAGCAAAATGGGTAAAGGATGCTCGAAATGATGTGGACATCCTACAGAAGGGCCTCACTGAGACAGATGTCTGGTTTCAGAGCTATGGCCTCAAGCTCAATGCCAAAAAGTGCACTGTCATCCCCTTTGGTAAAAACTCTGTACCCATGAACTACCACATAGTTCTACTTAATGCAGTGTGTGTGATAAGAGACCTTAGGACCCAGGTGGACACTAGTCTTTCCTTTGATAATCACCTCGCCACAATAGTCAGGAAATCCTTCTACATGGCACACCTCATCACAAAAGGGTTCTCATCCAGGAAAAAAGAAGTCATTGTTCCCCTCTACTCGACACTCATTAGACCCATTATAGAGTACAATGCCCCTTTTGTAATGTACCTCACAAGACATCTGCAGCAGCTGGAAAGGCCACAGAAGTACCTCACAGAGAAGATTACTGGCCTCAAACAGATGCCCTACACTGACCATCTCAAAAAACTCCAGCTTTACTCTGTAGCATATCGCCTACTCTGAGGTGATCTCTGCCTAACATATAAAGCTATGACAAACCCAGAGCTGTTGGACATGCTACACCTAAAGAAATCCCAATCCCTCTGAGCTACATGCTCTATGGACCTAAACCTTGTCACCACAATAAACAGGACATGCTGGAGGGATAGACACCTGTCCCAGAGACTTCCCATACTCTGGAACAAGCTACCCATCTATGTCAAGCAAAGCTTCTCATTAGCACTCTTCAAAAAAAATCTTGATGGGAAACAGGAAATACACCATAGGGATCACTTCTGTGGCTCTGCTCGACGGGGGCACAGGAAAATAACCTTCTTGGGTGGCATAAGCCAGGGAACCTTGTTGGCTAAGCTTACTTAGGCCATTAGGCTGATAGCTTAGTACCTACTGATGAACCTATAAAAAGATGTCAGACAAAGGGAAAAAAGAAGTCATAATCGGCATATACAGAAGTGCTTTTTCACATAGGAAAGACAAGACTGGAAGGGAGAGAAACAGAGAAATACACTGCTCAAAGGTTAGAACAAATGACTGCACAGATAGACGATATTCTAAACATTGTACTGAAAAGAGCTTCATAGACAACAGCTAACGACAAACTGATGAAGCATGGATCCAATCCGTTAAACAGAAAGAGGTTGCACTTTTGAATAAAAGACTCCAGCACTTAGAAAAAAATTCAGCAGGTAAAACACAGAAGAATGATCTGTGCCAGATTTTTTTTCCCAGTTTTTCTAATGCTGTAGTGTGTTTGGGAGATATCGTTTGCAATTTTCTTAAATCAATGACTTTTAGAATAGGCTGGTACTGCTGGAATTTCAGGTACCTCTCATGTAAAGAAGGCAGTATGACCATCAAAGACAACACAACGGGATTGGATGCCGAAAGGGTAAATGCTTTGTACATTAAGTAACTCGTTTTCCTGGAAGTTTTTCCTGATCAGTTCCATTAGGAAATGAAAACATTTATAGACTTTGACTTTCTTTCAGTTGTTTTGATTAGTTTGAGGATGTGCTATGGCTAAAGACACCAAACAAATTCTTGGAAGAAACTGGACACAACCATGGATTTATTCTCAACTCAAAACCAAATTAATGTTCATTTTATATTTCCTTTATTAATACACTCAGAATTACTATGCAACACACCACCTCCTCCAAGACACCCAGACTGTCTCTTCAAGTCACAGACCAACTACTCTCCAATTATACCACCTGCCTCCCTTACAACTCTGCCCCTTCACCCATGGAGTGGCCAATCACTCACCTCACCCACCAAACACATTAGTCTATGACACACTGTCACTTCTTCCAAACTTCTATTACACTTTTTAAAAATATATCTAAACATTTTTTTATTTATCTGAAACCTGTCAACTCAATATCACACTGGCCTTTGGGTCATTACAGTTGGATGCAATAAGTACCTTACTAACAAGCCTCAAAACTTTCCTTTTCATTAATCCATTTATGAGCTTCCACATTAATCACCAGCCCTGCATCCCCTGCATCTTTCCAGCTCAAAGTTTAGATAGTCCTGGACAACAAAATTTGTATTACTGGCTTGATGACTACTATGTTTCCCAACATTGTTGAAATTACCTCTTTCAAATTGAATAATGACCTGTGGTAATATCATACATGTGTTACGAGCACTATGTAACTTAGTCTTCTTAAAACCTGCCTCTGAATCTTTGAATCAACTGACATCACTTCAGTCCACACACTCCTAACCAACCTACTACTGCCACTTCCTACTGACCAAATCATATTTAGCCATCTTCTTCTCAGCTGTGCTTTCTGCTTCAACCAGTGCAGGAATGAATGGCCTGCCAATCTAACAACCTTATGTTCTGTGCACTTGGGGAGACAAATGCAGCAGCAGTTGAGCACTTAAGTACACACCTCAAAAACTACTTCCCCTACCAACCGCCCTGACTTATTCTACTCGCTTCCCACTGACTATACTCATATCATGCTGTCCCACTGCTTAAAGAACGTAATGCACACCTCGTTTAGACCCAGTCCTACCTTCTCTGTAGCTCATTAACAGCAAGGACTTAAACTCATAACCTCTGAGTGGAGGCCTAGCCTTCTGCAGCAGAAATGCCCCTCAGATTTACCCCTTTCTTTTACATAAATCTAGATCCATGCTAGTACCTTTGACTTGATCCATGTGGCCAAGTGAATGGGAATCTAAGCTCCCCAGCTCTATGTGAAAAGCTGTATACTATCCTTCCCCATGGTAATAAGCTGCAAGGATAATGCCAAAGACCCTTTACTTACCTTTTATGGCAAGTCAATACTGGAGATTTCAAAGACACCACAGAGGGCCAAGTAGGAAAGCCATCCTAAAGAATGTCTCCAGTCTCATCAGAACACACACACTAGGTAAAATGTTTCCTGTCTGCGAGATGCCAAGAATAATAATGTGTCTTTAATTCATAAAAACCACCAAACAGATGATCCAGAAACACAATACGGTAAGTGCTTGCCAACCCCCAGCCATGAACGATTACATCTCTTTAAAGTCAGTTTTAGTAGAAAAGGCTTCTACATTATAGTTAGTTTTGTCAAAACAAGCTTATTTTTGAAAGGGTTATCACTTTAATTTTTAAATAATGGTTTAATTGAGAGGAGTATTTAAACGTCTGATTGCAAGCATTATTGGTTTTGATAAAGTCTGCATTAGGACAGACGAAAGTGCTTACCGTATTGTTTTTCTGGATTACTGTATTGTGTTTCTGGATTATCTATTTGGTGGTTTTATGAATTAAAGACACATTTTGATTCTTGGCGTCTCACAGACTCTGAATTTGGAATATTACACTTAGGACTGTCTCCGAGAGGTATTGGGTTTACTTGGTTTGGTTTTTACCACAATGACACTTGGTTTTTAATGTTTCCAGTCTGCTTACATACCCTCACTCCCATAGATCACTATAAGCCTTCTGCCTTTTGGCTGCTGCTTGGCCCAACTCCATAACAGTCTTTCCACTGAAAAGGACAGAGTCCAGTCCTTCTATGTACTGGTCATCTATCTAAAAGCAGGCTAATGCTACCATGAGTGCCTTACTGCGACCTTGTCTCCTCATGATCATGATACATACACCAACAGACGCCAAAGTGGTACTGGCCACTTTTCTCCATCAAGGAAAATCTCTAAACCTAAAATGCCAGAAAGCCATTATATATGCTTTTTTAGACTGGTGTCCCAAAGAATCCTGAAGCATGGCTTAAATGTCAACATTAGTAGATATTACAAAAACATTCAATTTCACCAGTTCCTTTGGCATCAGATCCTGGAACCATATCCACTACAAATGAAAAACAAGATCTCATTCATTGCCTATACCCACAATGTGTCTGAGACTAATGTTTAGTACATGCACCTCAACATGAAGTGACATTACATGACCTAACCACCTTACCCTC
The DNA here is from genome assembly GCF_019279795.1 of Protopterus annectens. Lineage (NCBI taxonomy): Eukaryota > Metazoa > Chordata > Ceratodontiformes > Protopteridae > Protopterus > Protopterus annectens. The sequence goes on from NC_056743.1 coordinate 1,014,492,104, forward strand.
CCCCCACCCCAACTGATTGTTAATATTTATAATACTCTCAGTTATGTGACCTTAAAATGCATCTCTCTCTCTCTTGAATGGTCTTTTCCACTCAAAGTCTTTAACAACCAGAAAAAACTCCAAAGTCATTATACTGTTAAGTTGCCCATCTCTCCTATGCTGGTTAGCCAAGCCACTGAAAACAAATGCCCCTAGAAGCATTTCTTCCTTTCCAAAGTCAAGCCAGCTGGCACATCATAAACAAATGATGCAGTTAGTGTGAATTGTCTGCACAGTGATACTCTTAAAATGTTGGAAAAAGAGAACTTCCAACAGTTTCAGGGCTAAATTTGTACCCCTTGACATCCTGACTCTAAAGTGCTGCTTACAGTAGTCTCATCCGTTTACTGTTAATCTCCTCATGAATCTTTCCCCATAGGGATTTCCTTACATTCAAAATTCTTAAGTCCCACTAACATCTGAAAATTACTCAACCAAATCATGACTTCCACAGACCTCCTCATTTCTCCTTTTTGTTGCTTTCCAGTGTCTAAATTTTGCTGCCATCTATTTTTACAGCCAAGAATTGTACTTTGATGTTGCACGATCCTCCTATTTTTTTTTGCTGTAGCAGGATGTCAAGCAGGTTACAGACTGCTATGAACTCTCATAACATCCATAAGCATTCTTGGGTCCTTTTCTTCAATAAACAAGAAATCATCTAGGTGATGCACACAATTGCACTTTATCTTGGTATTCGGTAAATGAATACAGGAGGGACATTTTTTAAATGGTGCACACACCACTGAGCATTCCCGTAGGCATGCTCGTAGCATGCTAACACGTTTGCTTCATGCCTAATAAACTTTCATGCCTATGTACTGGGTGAAGGAAAATGTTAACCACCTAGTAGTAAAACGGGTTCTGCTAAATCATTCACAGACACTCCCTTTGGTAAGTACGTATGACAACTCAAGCAAAATTCCTGTGCCCTTTCTAAGGAGCAAGTCTATGAAATCTGCTCTTAAATGTCGTATTTATAGTAAATCATAACAGGGTTATACTCTACCTTTGACAACGTCTTTCTCAGATTTCTGCTCCTATATCTAGTAGATCCTTTGCTGATTTTAAATTCTTGGCTTATTATTCTTGCCTTATGTCCATACAGAATATGATATATAACTAGTGTATAGTTTCTTTCCAGCATTATATGTCTATTTTCTCAACCACAGATGCATCCTGTCTACCTATACAAGAGAAGGCAAACCTCCAAAGAAATTTGCTCTCTGCTCATTAATATGATGCTCCTCTGAAAGGTATGCTGTCTTCACACAAGACACTTTCATCAAAACTTACATGCTTCACATGTACACACTCCCTCGGTAAATGTACACCACCTTCCCTCAGACCCTTGATTCCCTGCAGTACCTGCATGTAAGCATCTTTTTCACCATTTGTGTCCCTGAATAAAGGAACATCCACATCCTATGTGCTGACAACCTTTGCATATTCTATTACCAAAAGATGATGACGCCCTTTCTGTATATACCTGCTTCTTTCTTCTAAATTCCTCCTCACATTGCCAGCATTTAGTATTTGGCTTGCCACCCACAACAACTGAATCCTAAATAATAGCACCATATCCCATATGTCACATGTGTCAAATTAAAAATGGCACTGCCAGTTCTCCCAGATATGGCACAACTTAGTAGTCATTTTGCTACTTTTACACCCTTTTTTCTCAGTGCTGTCTTCTTCCTTTTTGTGCTTGTGCAACAATCATATAAATTGTTTGTACGTGACATTTCTGCCAATTTTTCATCCAGAGTTACTCTCACCTCCTCCTTTCAAAAGTCAGAGATTATTTGTTTTTCTTTCAAAGCATAGCTTCTGTTTTAACTGTCTGCTTCTACGCAATTCTGAAGATTGTGTTATACTTTCTAGAAACAGTAGATTATCCCAATGTCACAATCTGTACCTCAGTCTTCCTCTCAACTGTAAAAGTGAATGTGAAAAGCTAACAGCTTGCAAGGGCCTGTTTATGTAGTTCTATAATGTAAAATGAGTGTTACTTAACCTGATGCATCATATTATTTTCACCATACTTCCACTGTCTGGATCATTGATTTCACTTTCCCATTAGATTATAGGTATACTGTCTCACATCACTTTCTGAGGTACAGATATCTTGCAAATATACATTTACCACCATATACATCATTTTCTCTTTCAATTGCACAATTTCTGGATACTTGGAACAATAATCAACACATAGCAGAAAGCTGAGATTATTATGCTGAAACATTCAGCTGAAGCGGTTACATTCAGCCAAGGTAATACTGGAATTTCATGTAGCGTTAGTTTTTCATTCTAATCTCTATGCATGCAGCATAATAAAGAGTTTCGGATCATTTACATCATTTGTGCCACCATTTAATGGTGTACTGGAGAAGTCAAGTGTGGACTCAGGCTAGGGGGAACCACAGGAATGGCTAGTAGAATGAGACCTTGTGACACTAATGTCCAGAAATTCTGTGGGAATTCAGAACAGCTGCAACCTTGGAAAAATGAACCAGAACCACGGGGGGCTTTGTTGTGCATGTCAAAGTGTCCAGCCTACAGTCTGATGAAAGATGCTGTATAGCCTGCAGCTGAGCCTTGTGAGGGTTCACAGTGATGCTTAGGGACTGAAATTAATTGGTAAAATACTTCTTTGTCAGGATAACTGATCCTGAGAAGGGGCAGAAAGCAAGCCCTTTGTCTAGTTAGGGAAAAATCTTCGTTCCTTGGAAATGCAAATGTACCCATACTACCACTATGGACAGTCATGTGAAAAACATCATAGAAGTAAAGGTCACACCAAAAGGAGTGTCTGAAACTGGCAGTAAATGGCTCCACTTCTGAAGCACAAGAGCCTCCTAGACCCCGTGTGGAGTTTCATGTCCAGGTAAGTGTCATGGAGGTCCACTGAAGGCATCCAATCCCCTTCTGCTAGACATGGAAGGATTGTATGAATCAAGACCATGCAATACATGTTTCTGGGTACAAAGGAATTTAAGCAGCTCAAGTGGACAAGGGACCCAGGATCCCTGGTGTTTTTTCAGTACCAAAAAGAATCTGGAATAAAAGTCTCGCTCTTGCTGGTGGCCCATTTTCTTAAGAGATGTCACTACTCGAATTTTGCTGTTTTTTTTGATGGGGGTGGGATGCTCTGCAAGGGAAGGATGAACACTGACTAGAGTTGAAATGAAGAATTTTGTAACGCCTGGAAATAATGCATTGAATCCACTAATAAGCTATGAGAGCAAGATACTCTGAGTGACACAGACAAACAACCTTCAGCTTTCATCAAAGAGAAACAGTCCGAGGCCCCTGCAATCTTCTTGTCAGGAGACAATGGCCGCCTGAAGATCAGTGGAAAACCTGACCATAATCATGGTGATCTCCCTGAAAGGACTCTGAGGAATCTGATCCCTTAAAAGAACCCTAATTGTTTTATTAGTGTGAAAAGCACAGTTGGTGATTGCTCTTTTGTGCCTGGGGTAGGAAATACTGACCCCCCCTCTTCAGTTTGAGTTTTTCTTTCCTGTTCCATCTCCTCCAAATGTGCTAGGTTTTTTCTGGGCCACAGATCTCATGGCCACGAAATATGCAGTCATAAATGTCACCTTGGAGTCCACTACAAACCTAGCAAGGTGGAGGCAGGCATGGCAACATACTGTAATGCTAGAGGTTGCCACCCCAACTAAGCATTCCACAATGTTAAAGGCCACGTGCATGATGAGGCTGTCCAAATGGACATTGTTGCTGACTGGGACAGAAGATTTTCTGCACTAATCCCATCAAACACTTTCTTGGAGAACTGCTCCACGTGTTCCAGGTAGAACAAACGCCCCCAAAGCAAAAGGATATATGTACACATTATTTATCAGGTGGCTGATCTTCAGGACTCACAGTTGCAGTCTCTCTCAGCACCACTGTGGAAATCAGTGTTTCTGGCTTAGAAGCGTTTACAAAATGTATAGCCCCTATAAGGCTGCAAAACCCTCGTCCTTCTTCAGAAATAAACCAGTGTGTCAGATACAGCCCAGGACATTATACATTATATGTTATAACATTTGTCACCGGGTATTAACACAACTTGCGTGGAGCGTCTAAACCAAGTAATCAACTGACAAAAGAAATTTATTTTATTTATTTTACATTTGTTAACAAGGATGGTCCGACTGGATTAATGTCCATTTTCAGTGGAGGCCCGGGGAGAAAAGCTCCAAGGTACATGTACACAATACAATTGTCAGAACAACTGGTGTATGGCATTTACACCCGGGTTACATTTACTCAGAGAATACAGAACAAAGCAATACACCACCACAGAACGCTTGAGGCTTACATATCAATGCAAGTATGTATAAACAGGTAGTGACAGCATATTACCTTCAGGATTAAGAATATATTGAGTAGTTTTAGTTATGGTTTTGACCAGTGTGATATTGAGAGGGGTGGCTGAAGAGAGGACACTTATAGAGGAGAGGCGTGTGAGATGGACAGGGCGCTTGTCAGGGTTGGTACAGGGACATATCCAGTGTGATTTAAGGTAATATTTAATCTTGTTTTTGAATATAGTTAGTGAAGGTTCTAGGGTCAGGTCTGGTGGTAGCGAGTTCCATATCTTTCCAACAAAGTTAGCAAAGAGAGAGTCACCAGCAGCGTGGTTGGATTTTACTGTTTGAACTATGAGTTTGGTGGAGGAGCGGAGTGGTTGATTGTTGCTGTAGGGGCAGATCATGATTTTTAGGGCAGGGGTATTTTCTGGCCAGTGGAGGATTTTATGGGCAACTAACTATGAGCTGGTTGAGTTGCAGAAGGTGAGGTAGTTCAAGCCAGCCTTGGAGATTTAGGTTGTGATAGTGGTGGGTTTGGTAGGGTATGTCAGTAGCAATTCTGGCGACATGGCTGTAACAAGATGATAATTATTGAGATCAGTTTTGCTCAGTAAGACAAAAGAGGAGAAGCATAGAGAAGGGTAGACAGTACATGGGTGTGGGTGACTGCAATTCTTGCAGGTGGGGTGAGGAATGATTTGATCCTATAGAGAGCGCCAAGTTTTTTATTGATGGTTTTTACAGTTTGATTGATGTGCATGTCGAACCTGAGATTATCAATTGTGACATCCAGGAGTACAGTTTGAGTTTCTGGGGAGATAATGGTCCCATTACTAGCTGTTATGCTGAAGAGTGGCGGGGTGGACCTATGCATAGGGGAGAAGAGGAGTAACAGTTTTGTTGGGATTTATGATTAGACATTGGTTTAGTAGCCATTTTTCAACCAAGTTAAAGGTGTTTTGGGTTACTGTGGTAAGATTTCTTGGGTTGGTGGGAGAAGAAATCAAAATGGAGTCGTTTGCATATTGAATGCAGGGACCCTCTGGTATGATTGTGCTAAGATCATTTATAAAGATGGAGAAGAGAAGGGGACCTAGTATGGAGCCCTGGGGACTCCTAGTCTGATGGGGAGGCATGAGGATAGTTTACCCTGCCACAGGACAGCTTGCTGCCTGCCTTGTAGGTAGGAATCAAACCACTGGAGTGTCTGATTGTCTAATGTGAAGGCCTTCAAGGTGTTCATTAGCATTTTGTGGTCGACCATGTCAAAAGCCTTGGAGAGGTCTAGGAAGAATGCAGAGGTAAGTTTGTTATTGTTATGGTTTATAATGTCAGTAAAAGAAAGGAGGGCTAATGTAGTGCTGTGACTTGGCCTAAAGCCATGTTGAGAGTTGGACAGTAGTTTGTTCTGTGTGGGATATTTCATGAGTTGAATACGAACACCTCTCCATAATTTTAGCTAGAGGTGAGAAAATAGCTATGGGCTTGTAGTTAGTGCAGTGGAAGTGCCCCCGTTATGAAGAGGTATGACGTGTGAGATTTTCCATATGGCAGGGGTGGAGGCTTCTGATATGGTTTGGTTGATTAGAATTGAGATGGGGTATGCAATTGCATCTGCAGCCTTTTGTAGGTGGTCAGTGGCCAGAGTGGTGGGTCTTAGTTTCCTAAGTAGAGCCTTAATGAATTGAGTGGACACTGGTTGGAAGGCAAAGGATGTATTGGTATAAGTACTGGCAGTATTTGGATTAGAGCCGGTGGGAGTGAGCTGGCTAGCCAAAGATTGGACAGTTTCAGTGAAGAAGGTGTAAAAGAGTTAGCAGTATCCTCTGGGGATTTTTGTTTGGTGGCAGAGGGGGGTGGGGTGGTGGCTTGGCCTGGTGGAGGAGTGTATGAATTCCCGCCCAGAATTTTTGTGGTTTATTTTGGTGTACTTGCTGTAGGTTTTGGTAGTAATTTGGTGTACTTGCTGTAGGTTTTGGTAATAATTTTTTTATCTATAGTTATAGATTTTTTGGCATCATTTCTTAGTTGTCTAAATTTAGGTTGGACAGGTAGGGTTTTGGTTGTGTGGTAGATGGCCCATGCTTTACTCCTGAGTGTAATTTTGGATTTTGTATCTTTAGTAAGCCAAGGTGCAACACTGACCTTGGTTCTAATAGTATGTGTAGGGCATGATAATTGATAAGAACGAGGAATTTGGTGTTAAAGTGACAGCTTCATCTAGGGGGGAGGTATTTTAGGATTGACCAGTTACATACCTTTATAGTTCATTGTTAAACTTATTGAGATCAAAGTTTTTGTTGCTTCTTATAGTTTCATAGGTGGGTTGGTAGCAGAAGCTAACCTTACGTTTGAGTATATAGGTGAGGCAATGATCACTTAGATCGTCAGGTAGGGTGCCTGATGTATAGAGATGTGGGGAGTTGTTGACTAGTATCCAATCCAGGGTACTGTCTTTATTTTGCGATTTACTTGACCTAGTGACTGAGGATACGATTTGGGAAAACCCATGAAGGTTTACATGGGTTGTGGGGGATTTAGAGGAGCAGGCATTCCAGTCAATATTGAAATCCCCGAGGACAATGGTTTCTTGTGGTGGGGCTGTTAGACAGCCAGCTTAAGAAATCTTCAAGGGTGTCTCACGGGAAACAAAGGTACCAAGACAGTTGGCATCCAATGCAAAATAAAAAAGTACCAGTCAAGTAAATGAATACATACCACTTTAATTTACAATTGACAAAAATGCACTGGATAAAGTGCTTTTGTCCCTTAAGTTTAAAGATGACTTCATCTGATGTCGATTGCGAATTAAAATTGTGTACTTGGTACCTGTGATTCTTGCGATCTTTTCTTTTGTGTCAGCTGGATATTTGTGACTAGGGAAGTGTGCCTGGTGAACCAAAAGCCCTTCTGAAGAGTCCATTCACGAGAGGAGATGGGGAATCCTCCCTATTGTTTCAAAATCTCTAGAACCTCCCCAAACTCAAAGTTACCCGAGGAGATGCAGAGGAATCTGTATACTCATCATTGAAAAAAGCAGGCACTGTGAGCACTCTGAAGGGCAGTCAACGTGCTTGCTCTTGCACTTGGCTTTTTTATGGAGCTTAGGAGGGAGCAGAAGACTGCCTAAGGCCTGCAATGGATGTCTAGATTCTGGAATGATTAGTGATCCCAATGTCCCTTCTGGGCAGCTGGTGGACAGGTAAAGTAGAAGTACAGGCTGGCTGAAGGGAAAAGCTCTGCATCAAATGTGCATGACAGGGTGAGACTATGTCTGCTGGTCCAGGGTCAACATCAGAAACAAAATCAGCACTGAGACTAAAGCACAGGCAATCCTATGCTGTGGATTAAGAAAGCAGACGCCAGTGCTGACACCAATATCAATTCTGATGCCCCAGGCCCAACTGTGGAAGTGTATGGCTCTGTCAGTACTAACAGTGTTGATCCCAGACAGTTGATCCCAAGACCAGTGTTGATGACCCTACTGACTCAGTGACCTTTGGCATCAAGTGGAATGACTGGGTTACCAAAGCCAAGGGGGGACCCATGATGTGTACCATTATACCTTTAGAGGCCAGTCACAAAGGAAAGCACCAGTAAGGAAGTGTCTAAGGGCCTGAAACTAACAGTTGCAGAAGGCAAGGTAGCACCTAGCCCAACTTGGAATTCTGGTGAGTACAGGTCCTTGCTAACTGCTGCAGATCCAGCAAAACATCCTCTAACAGCTTCCTGCAGTTCAAGTTAGAAACCAGGGAAAAAGCAGGTCACCCTGGCACTGGCAGTCTTGGTGCCAATTGCACTAACTCTAACCTCCCTGTCCAATACCAACTGGGCAACATATGCTGTTAGTAGAGAACACTAGTTGATCAGGCTCAGCAGTCACAGGATGAAAAGGAGAACTGCTAGGAGCAGACAATGACTTAAGACTGGGCCTTCTTAACTGAAGGTTATGATGCTTAACTGGCTACAGCAGACTCTGAAGAAGAGAAATGACGTCTTAAAACTCTTCCAGGCCTTTGGCACAAAGGATGAAGTCAAAGGACGGGCTGCTGACAGCCTTGATGCCACAGATGATCATGGTCAATGCTGAGCCTGTAGATTCTGAGGAAGTCAAACTGGCAAAAAAAGAATTACTATAAAAGTGGAGTTGAAGTGTCTTCCAATAATGCAAGAGAGTGGTCCTGTTAAAGCTTTTGCAGATCTTGCACCTTTCAGGCCTTGCTCAAGCAAACTAGGCATATAATATGAGGGTCCTGTGGTTGGAGTTTCTCCCCACCGGGCCAGTAGTCAAATCCACTTTCTGCTTCTGCACAAAGGGCAAACCCCAACCTCAGAAAATACTAAGGATCACAAAAATGGCTACAAATGCAGTATGAAAAAGAAACAATAATGCTTCTTTGCTAGAAGAGGGAACACGCATAAATATTCTTGAAATATATTCTGAATCACACTAGGGAAGGTAGCCAATGATAAAAGAAAAAAGCAAAATAACAGACTTTCAGAGAGGGGGAAGAAGAGAAACACAGCAGGGAAACTTTTTTTTTAAATATTTTCTTTTTGAAGGAAATGGCTTGAGGGGAAGAGCAAAATAAAAATATTCTCTGAAAGAAAAGAAAACAAACACCTAAAACATACCAACCAACAAAAAAAGCAAATGTTGCCCTCCAAAAATTGAGCTAAATACAGCCTATAAAGATACCAACAGCTTGCAGCAAACGGAAGTCTAACATCATTAGCAACAAGACAATGAAGACATGGAGAGTGGAAAGATGGAGTGATGCATTGTAGGTTAGATGAAGGTGCACAACATCTTGTGAAAGTTTAGACTGCTGAGCAGTCTTACTATCTGAAACTTTAATCCTAGAGGTTACATTCTTCTACAAAGCTGAAACAATCTGAACTAGAGGACTGTGCACAGCTCAGGACACCTCATCAAGTAAGAACTGTAACAGGACATAAACAGTTTAGATGAAGATAAAAAGGTGATACAGAGGGTAGAAAAGAAGCTATGCAAAGAAAGAGTAATTAAACCAACTTCCAGTGTACAGTACTGACGACAATAAGCAGCAGGGAAATCATGACAAAAAGAGAGAGAGGGGGATCAGAACTGGTTACAGTTTGAGGACACAAGGTGGAAGCATATGAAGGACACGGGAAATTACTATTTCAGGGAAAGTGTTTTGGATGACAGCAGTAGTTTTCCTAAAGAGGCAGTAGGGGAAAAATATGGTGGCAGACAGCCATTCATAACAAGGATTTGATGTTCAGTGGAGGGTGGAATAACCTGCTTCAAAAGTAAGACTTGGAGGTTATCCAATAACAAAGGGACAAATTTAGGTAAGCCAAATAGTCCTTATCTGCTCTCAAAGTCCAGGTTTCTCTAAGCAAATGCAGCCTTAAGTTTAACTTCGTTTTTTCATCTACACCAGTAACAATTCAGCATCCTACCATCCATTGTTTGTTGCTCTCTGGCTTCATGACCTAGCACTCATGTAACTTATCGCATAGGATTTCCAGCTATATAATCTTAAAGCTACAGCTCATCTCATACTCACCAAGGGTAGGGGAAGGAAATGACTTCAAAGACTTCCTGACGGACCTTTTAGGAAGAATAGACTTGCGTGTGAGGCAAAGAACATGCCAGCAGAGCTGACTTTATTCTGCAAATGTCGTAATTTGTTTACCACTTCTCATATGCCCACTGCTTGAAAAGATCAAGTGTATAAACACAAACAATGCAAAACATAGTATCAGTTGACATTCCAAACTTCTAGCCTGTCATGCATGCACTTTCACTTTTATGGACCAAAACAACAGCGTTGCAAAAAGAGGAAACAAGCTGTCCGAAAATGGGTGCTAGATATTCATCGTGACCTCTAATCACTGCTGCCTGTCAGAGAGATGAAGTAATATAATCTCTTTCTGCATCACTGAAACCTCCAACATTAACACGAGTAGCCTATTAACGCAACATGTAAATGGAACAATGTATTTCTGAATGCAATGTCATCATCTTAACTGAGACTTAGTTATTAGCAAATTCAAACTAACTTGGGGAAAAATAAAAACAATAAAAACGGAAAAACTGTCCAAGTAGGTCAAAGCTGAAGGCCTTGTGTACTGACACAGACTGGCTTCTGTGTCTATTTTTAGTGAGGAAATGGGAAAAAGATTGACAAAAATATTCCATTAGCTGGTACTCTGGGAACCCAGCCCCGTATAACCAACACCAATAATTACTAACCTTCTGTCCACATGATTCTATCAGAGCAAGTAAAGTAAAAAGAACAAAACAATGTTTCAAGACCAGTGCTTCATTCTTTACAAATTATATCAGTTTATACTTTACTTTTAGAGAAAACAGTCCCTAGTTGGAGACTACTGCAATGGCAGAAGCACAGTAAGAAAACATTAGAAAATAATATTTTCATACCATCACATTTTCTTAGTTATAACCATCAGTTACAGTTCATTAAAAAGCTAGTTAGAAACAAAAAGCAGATGAACATCATTTGAGCTGCATTACAGCTCTGTATTTTGTAAGTACTGTCTGATTACAGCACCAAAATAAAAAAAAGGAAGTTCAAACAGAGTACATTACAGCAGTTGGAATGTGAGTAAAGTAGTGAAATGCTGTGGGAAGAGAACACACAAAACTGATAACATCTGTAGAATTCTCAGCAGTATCGAGTGTAATGTTAACAGCCTTTGTAGCAGCTGATTACAATACAACTGCATATGTGCGGTACAGCAGCTACAACACAAAATCAATTATAAACATGGTTGTTGAAGTACAACAATATACAAACTACAGCTTGGTATTGTAGAACTGAAGCACATCAGATGAAACAGAAAACAAAATGTTCTGAGTACAGAAGATGTAAAGAGGAAGTGCATCAGCCAGACATCACCACTTTACAAAATCCATCCATCCACAACTACTTTTTCCCATTTTGGATCAGCAATTTACAAAAGCTGGAATCTAACGAAGAATTGGAAATCAAGTAAATTGCTACACTGTATAGTAGTTATATTGCAATCTTGCTAGAAGAGGAATCTATACCAGCAAACAGTTTTCAGCGTGTATGATGTTAACAGCATGCAGTAAACAAGAACATTTATTTTCAGGTTTCTCTCAGTTCCTTGATAGGCCAAGAACCTCACGTAAAAATGGTGAGAAGCACCAAAGACATTTTGTAACTTATCAGAAGGAAAACATTAACAATTCAAGTATTGCTTGGTTCTACAGTTGTTAAAAACATGGAAGGCAATTAGGCGTGCCATTACCCTTTGCTGTCACCTTAACATATTGCCAACACATTTTTTTAATGTTCCTGCTACAGCTGTGTCATCAGCCATGTCCTGCAGCCCATCTCAGTTTAGAATTTTCTTTAATACCATATTCTCTCAGTCTGTTGTCTTGGTCACTGCATCTCTACCACAGGCTACTGAGCCAATGGAACTATTGCTGCTTTGGTCTTTGAGCAATTCATCAAGAAGTTACTTCATCAGCTCTGAAGATCAAGCCATATTTACTGGCTGTGGATAATAAGCAAAACCCATGCTATCAGTTACTCTGCTGCCATTATAAATTAACTGATGTATCCTAAAAAGGTGAATTCCTGAACGCCAGAAATTAGCCATCACAAACTTATTGCACGACAGTGGCCCCTCAGTATATCTTGCCTCTTTGGCAGCAACTGTCCAAATAAAGCTGTAGAAAAGCTTTAAACTCTGCAAAGACTTGGCTGGCTAACTTCAGCTTTGCACTTCAATATCAGAAAAACAATGTTCATTGTTACACCTTTCAGAAATAGGCATCAGTACTGATGCCATCCCTTGGTTCCAAAGTTATCTAACTAACCGTCATTTCTCAGTGAACTATAACTCCTGTACCTCTCTCTCTTCTGCAGGACTCAAAGGTGTACCTCAAAGATCTATGCCTGCTCCTGTTGTGTTCTCTGTAAACATCAATAAACTTCCACTTTACTTTCATTACCTTCCTCCCCCCTATACACAACTGACAAGGTCCTCTACTGCTCCAACCACTCCCTTCCTAATTTACAGCAAGATCTACAATCTGACTTCAATTACCTCAGAGTGCATTACTACTAAAAACCTCAACCTACATCTACGGTGAAATCTATGATTTTTGGGACTAAACAAAAACACAGCAGATCCATGAAAACTTTAACAATCTATGACCACAACAACCACCCCCTTGCAGCAAGTCTCCTCTTTCAAGTATCTTGGGTTCTGGTTAGACCCCTCACTCAACTTCTACCTGCATCTTGGTAATATACATTAAAAAAAATAATCCCCTACTTTTCTGGGTACAGAAAGTATTCTCTTCTCTCACAAACCACCAGATCTGCAATAGAGAAAGAAATCCTACTCCCTTAACTCGAACTCAGCCTCCATTTTATATCAGAAGCCTCTACTAAAAACTCCACCACTAGTCAAACACTGGAAAACAAAATATATAGATTATTACACACTCCACAAGAAACAAATACCATTGTGTAACACTAAAAAGGCAAACTAGCTCCTGGTTAAACAAACAGCAAACCTGCTCCTAGAATCACGGCTGTTAAAATTCCTACATACACATATTACCCTCCTTTAACCTCAAAACTGATCAGACATACTCCCATATGTAACCTAGGCAATCTGAACTACTCAAACACAAATCCCACACTCCAAGCTACATTCCTCTGATCATACATTCTCTCGATTACTGGGCCCAAACTGTGGGAGTCCCTCCCACCTGAAATTAAAGTCTCATCCTCTTACTCAAAGTCTTGTTCACTATTAACGTCACATTTAAACAAGCAGAATGTACTATTTTCCTTTTGGTCACATCACTTAAGTGTACTTTAACTCCTCTCCATGCTGACTCCTCCATAAGATACAGGGGTTCGGAATTGGCATAATAGTTAAGCCATTTACCTTACCAACACAACATGCAACAGGGTTTGATTCTCACCTTTAAGGGAAACTGGCCAGGCATAAAATGGTTCACAATGGCAGTTAGCTTAGTATTCACTTATGAACCTACAGGAGAATCCCTCTTATCCGGTATTGCTTGGACTGGACATTAGGCTGGATAACCGAATGGCTGGTTAATCAGAAAAAGCATACAAAATACTTTTTATAGGTTATAAATCAGCTAGAATAACAGGATTTGTGTTGGTGTGCATTTTGCTAATAAATATGCAGTCTAAAACTCAAATGTCTGCCATTATTTAACCCAGAGGAGGCGGAAGTATATTCTTCTCTGTTGTCTTTTGCTAGGACTACGGCAGAAATTTGATGGCCGGTTAAAGAGGAGGCCGGATATGAGGGAGTCTACTGTATAAAGATCCTTTGCTCCTTTTCACATCTCTGGTTTGTTCTACTTGAATTTCTCAAATGTTTTGTACATAATGTAAATTAATTTACTGGATTTACTATGTTGCCAAAAACATTACCATTATAATGTTTTACTGTCACTTGTGTGTTATTGTACTCTTGTCTATTTTGTATGTCTGGTTAGTTTTTGACCCTAGGCGGATACTAAAATTGGTCAGAATTGATCAGTGCTCTACTCTGGTAAACAGATTTAAATAAATAAATACATAGATGAAAACATGACTCTGACTGTGTTCTATGATAACATGGCAATTAAAAGGATTAGTCACTAAGCTGCTATGATGGTCTATCCATAACAAGTTTAAGTTTAATGCTCAAGTTATACAGCATTAAAAACTGGCATGCTGTACTAAGTCTGTATCTTTATGACTACACAGACAGGGACTGCAACAGTCCATTCTTTCTTTCTTTTACCTAGCCTTTTATACATTTCACACATCTATTTCTAACATACAAGCTGTTATCATGTAGACACCTGAACAACATTATAACAGAATTAGCTAGTGATGGTGGTGCAGAAGGATAATGCCATGATTATAGCTCAGGTGACCACAGTTTAAATTACCTCAGGTGCTTTGCCCAAGCAAGGGAGATGGATGGGCCATCCTGGAGAGAAGGGAGAGACGCAGCTTGTTGGATAGGCTGATGCTACCTCTCAGAGCAGAGGTGGCCTAGGGATGAACATAAGGCTCACCATTGCATCAAGAGTTGGTAAACATCACAGTGCATTTAAAAGCTCCCACTCACAAGGAGAGAACATTCTATGCCACTGTTGCAATGAAATTTAGTTGTTCCCTGTCTAGGAGCCTCATTGCCAGGCACTGGAAAGAGCACAAAAGCACTCTCGTGGCTGCATGAATGACCCCCCATGCAGCTCTTACCTCAGCTCCAGGTGAAATCCTCATCTGTTCAAGGGAGGCTTGATGGTCGGCAGGCTCAGGGACAACATAAAACTAGAAAAATATTGTAATAGAACTCATTTTTCCACTGTACTTTCTTAAAGATCCAGCTAACAAGCACTGTATAAAACACTTCACATCAAACTGAGCAGGCAAAATCTAGTTCAATAACAGATTCAAAAGCAAGTAAAACAAAAGAACCAGCTAACACAGCACTGTATAAAATACTTGTTTAATCTAAAAAATAAAAACAGTAGAAAGTATATAACAGATGAGCACTTTCACACCAAATGTGCTTTATCAGATCTAAAAAAACAGGAGGCCAGGGGAGGTGATATTAAAACAAAAACAGACTGCTTAGAAGTTAAATGGATGTTAATTTTACAGTCTGACAAAAGGAAAGAATTAAATGACCATATACCTTTAAAACCCTTGATGAGGTCACGTGACTTGACCATGTGACTGAGATTTCCTGACTGTATTTAAGCCCTGCTCGTTAGTTTGTTTTTAGATCTGATGAAGCACATTTGGTGTGAAAGCGCTCATCTGTTATACACTTTTTACTGTTTTTATTTTTTTAGATTAAACAAGCGTTTTATGCTGTGTTAGCTGGTTCTTTTGTTTTACTTGCTGCTTTTGAATTTGTTATTGAACCAGCTTTTTCCTGCTCAGTTTGATTCTGTTTCCCACTTTCTTAAAGATCTTACCTACAACAGTAAAATTCTATACACATTTAATTAGTTAGAATTACCACACTTTTTTTCCACAGACTCAGCTTAGAATGGCTCATAGATTTACTCTGTGCTTCAAAATCATCTGCATTTGAGGGCACATTTTAATGGCATACCCTTTCTATGGCATACAGTTTGAAAATGGCTCCTTAATTCAACTTGTATCCTCGAACAATCACAAAGATTCAATATTCTCAGTTCATGTAGCGAGTACTGGAATTAAGTCCTTCTATAAGAGTGTCAGAACTCAAAAAATGTGCCCTATCTGCTGATATCTGACCACTTTCTATTCCTGACACTGTTGAACGAGACTGAACAATACCGGTTTCCCAGCATGGCAGGTCTCATCCTAAGGACGTTCCTCTAAGCATTCCTCCTCATTTGAGCATCTTTTCTCCACGTCTTTGAACACACTCAATCTTCTTTCTTTTATTTTTGTGATGCTTATCTGCCCATCTACTTTCATCTTTCCCTTCACAGCTACCCTTCACTGCTGCTGAAGTTGTTATCCTGGTCTCTCATTCTCCTTCCATAAATATCCTTTCATTGCACTCTATGCTACTGCAATCCTCTAGTAACCTTAGTTTCTCCAGTTTTTTCACCCTATTCTTACTTCTCAATTATCCTAAGTGTCTTTGGGGTGTTTTTGGAGGACTGTTTTTTGTGTGAAGACTTTGTGTCTTTGTTTCATTGCAAGGTGCTGTACTGTGTAAGCAGACAGCATGCTTCTCATTTTCTCCCCTCTTTTTGTGGGGATGGTATATGTATATAATTTTGGGAGGATGTGAGGGCAGCAAAACCCCACATGGGGGTGCATGGGGTCTTGTTCCCCTGGAAAAAATATATATTTTTTTATGTTTTATAGATTTCTCTGCACATTTTCTAAATTAAATTTCTGGTACATGCAGAGCCCCCCTCCCAAAAAAAGAGCGATGACATCTTGTAAGTAAACTCTTCTATCTCTCTTTAGCATCTCCTTCCTCTTGCTCATTGATTATCTTCCAGCTTTCTGCTGGTATGTGATACTTGTACCAAATGTTGGGGGAAACTTATTACTTCTGTAGTGTGTTATACATATGTAAATTATAATTGTATCACAAAACTGTTCTATTTCTATTCCAGAATTGCCTGCAGTAGTAATCACTACTTGTTACTGCAGTCGGAATGACTGCTAATTATTCATTTAAATGAAATCCCTTCTGCTATTGTAAAACTGAGCTCTAAAACCTTTTGTCCAACCCTCCACTGAAAAAAAGTCTTAGTCCAGTTGGAGTGTCTTTACTAACAAAATAATAAAAGATAAAATCACAAGCAGAGCAGAAGTGAAGTGTAGCAGGGGAAAGCTAACAAAGTATTAAAATAAGAAAAGGTGAAACGAGGTACGCATTACGTAAAACAAGAGTTAAGTACTAGTGGAATGTAACAGTTTGAAACAAAGTATACATGTAGATAGTACAAAACCAAACAATATAGTCCAAAAAGTATACATGTAGACAGAATTCCAGGTGAGATATGAACAGAATACTACTACAGCACTAACAGAACACACCATTAGCAATGTGCAGTCTCAGCAACCAGTACAAAAACAGCACACTATTAGCACCGTAAACAGTGGAAAAACATAAAACCGAGCAGAATGTTACTACAGTACAATACCAGTAATGCACTGCTGTCAAATTACCATGATTAGTGTTCAGGGAAAACAATTAGGTAGTAACTCACCTACACTTAGAACAAAAACTAGTAAAGCACAGCAGTTGGAATGCAAGTAACAAGCAGGTAGCTAGAACACAAGTAGTGCAGCATTTGAAAATATGGAGTGAAGCAAGTCATGAGTGCTCGTACAGCATAAATGCTGGATCACAAGCATTTAGTGCAGGAAATGAGTACTACTGCAGTTAACTGGTAAACGAGCAGAATACTTGTGGAGTAAATCAGGTGTAATTTAACACAAGTACTTCAAGTGTAGAATATGTGGAAAGTACTACAAGACTCAAGAAAATATCATCAATGAAATCACTTCAGAATACAAGTTACAGATGCATATCCTTGCATGTCAGCAATAACAAAGGACAGGGAATGAAAATACAAGTATATGGGTTATTTTAAGTAGTTCTTTTGAAATAAGGAATGTTAATAGATTTAATTAGAAGACAAGTAAAATAATTATTTCAAGTGCTACTCAGAAATAAGACACATTTTAAGAAATCTACATGAATTCAGACATTTTTGCAACAAAGTGGCAAAAACTCACAATTTACCAAGACTTTGCAAGCTAAATGATAGTTGATAACTGTGCAGGTTAACAAAAAAGTAAAAGATGGTACAATGCGGTGTGGGTGAAGGAGTGAACAGGAAAACTGAAAAGATAGCTCACATAACATAAAAAGAAGGAAATGTAAAGATAGCAAAAAAGGAGAAAATGTTAACAGGACACATATGCCAATAATATACACATATATGCACATATACAATGAACAAAGAGATGCAGAGTTAAACTTGGCAGTTTTAATGAATGAACAAAGTGGTAATTTTACTATTTTGTTATGCAAACCAATTTAATTAAGGAAAGGTCATAATGTACAACAGTTACATGATGGAAAATAATTAACAGACCTACACAAAGTAGTGACCAGTTAATTATTTTGGACCACTTTTCTCCTAATTCATAAACTCAGGTTTATTCTAATTATTTTACTATCTATTCAATTATCTTTTAAATAGAAAGGGCTTGTTTAATATATGCTTGAGAAATGGCTCCATGATGCTGTAATATCAAAATACCTTGTAAGGAATGAAGTAAAATGAAGTTAAATTACAATTTTTGTGATGCTAACAAAATCACAACAGAAAGTCAATATCTGAAATCTTCCGGAGGAGTTACAGTCTAGCAAATGGAGCACAGGTAAAAAGCACAGTTGTGTAAAATCTTACCATAACAGTAGACACCTTTTTCTTCACTGTTGCAGTATTCTAAATTGTATGGCTCTCCTGTCAAAGACAGACCAATGCCTGGCCAGTATACTAAAGCCTTTAGATTTTGTATGCACAGTATGTCACAAGTATGCTCTCCATACAGGATACAGGGAATAAAGGTGAAGTACAGACACCGTTAACAAGAACTGAATTGCCCTAATTGAGAACAGTGTCCATACGACAAAGGAAGCCATACACATTCAGAAGGAGAAAATGCAGATAGAAAAGGGGGTCCTCAGCCAGGAGGGAAACCAAACCAAAGCCCAGAAGAAAAAGGGGAATGAAGTGTGGGACCAACTGCTGCAACAGTGAAGAGAATGACATCTACTGTTATGGTAAGATTTTAGGCAACTGTACTATGCCCTTCTATACCAATGTTGCAGTATTCTATACACCACAGGGGCAATATAAAAGCTCAAAAAAAAGGAGTGTGAGGTGAAAGGCTAGGAAGGGCACTCAACAAACTCATGCAGGATGACCCTAGGAAAACCTACTCTTGCCCTAAAAACCATATGCAATGCATAATGTTTAGTAAATGTATGCACTAAAGACCAAGTAGCAAGCTTCAAGAATGGTGTGGTCTTAGTTTTATCCAAATAATAGCCAAGATGTCTGTGCAAATCCAAGGTATGCAGGACCCTCTCACTAGCAGACTGTGGAGAAAGAAAAAAGGAAGGGAGTTGTACTGCCTGATTAAAGGACAGCTCATTATGACCTTGGGCATAAAAGGAGGATTAGTACAAAAAGACACCTTGTCGCTGTGGGGGGAAAAAAGGAGGACTGGCCATAAGGGCCTGAAGATCAGAAACCATCCAGGCAGAAGTAACAGCAAGAAACAAGACAGTCTTCCAGGTACAGTAAGGCACAGAAGATGCAACTGCAGGCTCAAATGGAGCCTGAGACAATTTTTACAAAACAAAATTAAGGTCTTAAGGGGGGAGGAATAGGTTTCCATGAGGGCCTAAGATGAAGGATGCCTTTAAGATACTGTTTGACCTCAAAATGAGTAGGCAGAGGAGAATTCAAGGGCAGACAAGCAGAAATACCTGACAAATGGGCCTTTACAGAAGAATAGGCCAAGCCAGATTGGAGCAACTCATGTAACTAGGAGAGAACTAGAAGGATCTCCATTGAAAAAAAGTCCTGGCTATGACCGTGGCACCAGACAGAAAATCTTTTCCATTTATCATACAAGACTTTCTGGCTGTATATTTTCTTGCCTCCTGTAAAACCCTGAGCTTGCCCTCAGAAAAAAAGGTGCCTAAAATGGCTCAAAACCCTATCATCCACAGAGTCACATGAAGTATGGACAAGTGAGGATGGATAAAGTGACCTCTTGTCCTGTGTGAGGAGGTCCAACCGGTGAGGGAACATGTGGCGATTGCCCCTGGCCAGATGCATTAACAGGGGAAACCAGTGCTGTCTTGGCCAAAAGGGAGTCACAAGCAAGATTTTTGGGGAGTCCACCTGAATCTTCTGCAGGACTCTTGGAAGTAAAGGATGAGAAGGAAAGGCGTACAGAAACATCCTCCTCCAAGGAAAAGAAAAGGTGCCCATCTTCCACTCCAGATGGCATGGCACTCTGGAACGGAAGAGAGAGAGAAGCCTGCTCGGAGGAGAGGCAAAAAGATCTACTTAAAGAATACCCCACCAATAGACTATGTCCAAAAACACGTCTCTGTGAAGCATCCATTTGTGAGAATGTGTTTTGGACCTGCTCAAACAGTCTGCCACTAAATTATGCTCTGAAGAAATATACACTGCCTGAAGTGTTAGCTGATAAATGATAGCCAGACCCAGTGCCTGAAGAACTGGTCTGCAAAAAAGGTAAGACTTTGTGCACCCCGCTTTTTCACATATCACATCACTGTAGTTTTGTCTGCATAAACCTTCAGGGGGTATGGAGAGAGCATGGGGTGAAAAGCCTGAAAGGCCAGAATCAGAGCTTTCTTCTCTTTGATGTTGATATGGTCTGACAGGGGGGAACCACAGACCCTGAACTTTCAGGTGACCACAGCAAGCCCCCTCACCCCAAGTCTGAAGTGTTGAACAGTTCTTGGAAAGGAACTGGAGACCGAAAGGGCAGGCCTGGGTTGTGGGTAAGTTGCTGAATCCACCACTCAAATACCCTCTTCAGACAAGGAAGGAGAGGCACTTTGAAATTCAGAGGGTGGCAATGCTGAAGCCAAACTGACTTGAGGTACCACTGAAGCTTCTGCATATGCAGTCTGGTAAGAGAGAGCACTGGAACAGCAGAGGCCTTAATTCCTACGGCCCTCCAAGATAATCAACCCAGGTTCCACTTCAATGTTCAGAGCAGATGACTGCAAAACCTCAGAGGACATGCAAAAGGAAGGATTCATGCTAGCACCCAGTGGGGCCACAGCAGAGGAATCTGAAGTCGACACTGGACGGCCTACAGAGCTATCATCCACTTCTAGAGAGAGATGTCTGGTGGAGGCTGGACAGCCAAGGAATCTGGCAGAGATTCCTTGACCTCCTCCTTGCTTAATAGTAGAACCTCAGGGTTAATTGATTCCGCTATGCTACCCTTGGCCAACTGTTTAAGGCACAAATGCCTTACAAATACTACAGGAGGTATGATCGCTGGAAGCACCAAAATAAAATAAATGCTTTGTGATGATCTTTATGGGGAATCTGCCTCCCAAACTGATATTTTCCCTTCTTGGATGGCATGAATACCAGGTAACTAAAAGAAAACAAGACGAATGGTAAAAAGAAAAATGACCTCAATGGGGCACTTATCAGATGGCTAAGTATTCCGCACAGCAAAGAGCATTCAAACCAATTAGCGATGATGGCATTTGGACTGGCAGTTCTGAGTAACTGTCTGTAGGTCATCCTTATGCCCTACTTCCTGTATGGGTAGCAACAGTGATATAAAAGGACATCATTAAGTACACAAAATGGAAACAAAAAAAGCCTGGGATGTACATTTGTAATATGACTACAATGTTAACAGCACAATACCAAAAAAATGTTAAACTGCTGTAATCATAAAGTACATTTACAGAGATGTTCACTGTGACATAGCACCTTCAAGAATGACAATTACAGAAGCTATTACAACATATTCTATCCAGACTGCATTTATGGTCATTTCTGTTTTACTTTCCAGCACTCAGTAGTTGAAGAACCATCCCATTTACCAAAGTCAACAGTCAGTTGTGAGATAGCACACATATGGGGTAGTCCGCTGCACCCAAGTTGTTTCCAAACACCAACATACTAGGTAGTACTGAACACTGTCCTCTTTAAACAGCCAAATTCTGGATCCTACAGGACACATGATTCAGTAATACAAAGTCAACAACTTTTTTTTTTCATACACTGGATTGAAGACCAACATTTTTTTGTAAAATAAAACTCAAAAATTCTACTGCATCTGTCTCACTATGAATCAAATTAAGAATGTGAGAGTCCAGAAGGAAGGAGAGTAGGAACAGATAATATCTTTAGAAATTACTACTCATAGGGATCTACTGCAATGGAGAAAATTACTATCTTAATGTTCTAAGTTTTAACTCCCCTTGTACACAGTAGTCAGGTACTGCTCATATTAAACCCAGCCATTACCCAAAGCTATACACTACTTCACAACTCATGGAATCAAATAGATGTGTTCTGTGACTTCTTTAATAATTCTTATTTTACTGACCGCACACCTCATGTTTAAGCAAGATCCCTGAAATATAAATTACTGTGCTTCAATGCTTTTGCCTTCCTTGTTAGACTGACAAAAAGTGCTTCCACCTGTAACCTCAGATTGCCATCTACCTACACTTCATGTTTACAAACCCCCTAGAAATACCCTGCACTGAAACAACCACAGTTTTACCATATCAAGTCCCCCACTCAAGGGAATAATTATCGGCAGAATTAAAGGGTACCTGCCAAGGTTCTGTAAAAAGCAACACCACCTAAGGCAATCCTTAGGTCATTACCTGCTCTACCCCACTAAGATCTGTTGTTAGTCTACAGCTGACGTCGGCTGTATACAAATAATTGTATCAATCTCCCATGTGCTTCCTTTCCCTCTAGCCCAAAATCTTCTAAAGATCTTTATAGGTTCATAGGTATGTACTAAGCTATCTGCCCAAAGGCATTTATAAGCCTAGCCAGAATGTGTTGGCTTTTGCCACCCCCTTAGATTAGTTCCCTGTGCCTCTGTCCAGCAGATCCACTGAAGTGATCCCTGTGGTAAACTTTCTATTTCCCATCCACTCGTCAAGGTTTCTCTTGAAGAGCGTTAGCGAGGAGCTCTGCCTAATGTAGATTGGAATCTTGTTCCAAAGCATGGGAAGTCTCTGGGACAGGAATCTATCCCTCCAGCACATCCTTTTTATTGTTGTGGTGAGGTTTAGATCCTTAGAGCGTGTGGCTCGAGGGGATATGGTTTTCTTTAGGTGGAGCATGTCCATCAATTCTGGGTTAGACATGGCTTTGTATGTCAGGCAGAGATCACCTCTGAGTAGGCAGTATGCAATCAACTACAGCTAGAGTTTCTTCAGTCGAGCTGCATAGGGCATCTATTTGAGGCCAGTGATCCTCTTGGTGAGGTACTTTCCAGATGTCTTGTAAGGTACATCCCAAATGGGGCGTTGTACTCTATGATGGGTCTGATGAGTGATGCGTAGAGGGGCATAATGACCTCTTTTGATCTGGATGTGAACCCTTTTGTGATCAGGTGGGCCACATAAAAGGATTTTCCAACCACTTTGGCAATGTGATTATCAAAGGAGAGATTACTATCTACTTGGGTCCCCAGATCCCTTATTACATCTTCCGTATTTAGGGGACTACCACCTATGTGGTAGTTTATGGGTGCTTTGTTTTTTTCCAAAGGAGATGATTATGCACTTTTTGGCATTTAGCTTGAGGCCATGATTTTGACACCAGGTATCCGTCTCAGTGAGACCCTTTTGAAGGATGGCTGCGTAAGCCGGAGAGTCAATTATAGCCCCTAGTTTGCAGTCATCTGCGAACTCGGTCAGCCATAGTCCTCCTGTGCTTGCCTGTATCTCTGAGAAGTATATACTGAACTGGAGGGGTCCTGGGACTGAGCCCTGGGGAATACCACTTGTAAGTGGTTTAGAGACGGACCTAGCTCCCGCAACTCTCACCATGTGTGTTCTGTCCGTTAGCCAGTTGGCAACCCATCTTGTGACATAGGGGGTTTATGTTCGGGCTGGTGAGCTTGTCTATAATACCAGAATGGGGAATGGTGTCGAAGGCCTTTGCAAGGTCTGGGTACGCTGTACTACCTTTCCCTCGTCTATAGCCTTGGTAATGGTCTCAAAGAAGTCCATCAGGTTTGGGAGGCATGATCCCGAACTGGGTAGGGTCCAGTGTTTGGAGGTTCCCAATGTCTGTTAATGAGTTCCATAATGATGCGCTCCATAGCCTTGCAGACCAAGCTAGTCAGGCTTATAGGGCGATAGTTCTCTGGGTCTGTTGTGGCTCCACCTTTGTGGAGGGGAATAACCGTTGCTGTGCGCCACTCTATGGATACGGAGCCTGTGGAGAGGCTGAGTTTGAACAGTGTGTTTAGTTTGTATTACTCATCTCATCTCACTTATCTATCTATTGTTTGCATTAGTACATACGGTAAATAATCTACAAACATGTCAGTCCAATAGTATTGCAACGGTATGTCAATATGGGACTTGTACTCAATATATGCTATGTTGTAACCATAGCATCGTAACGGGTGACCTATAATATTACTGTAATGTAGGAAACCTTGCTAATTACAACTCTGTTACTTTTTCTTTTTTGTACCAAAACAATTATTTTGATTTAATATTGGATTTAATTTGGTCAATGATGTTTTAATTTTTGTTCATACACTGAATCTGAAAATGTTTCAAGTGGATAAGTATTCCAGCTTAGATAGAAATTAAAATAACTAAATTAAATAAATGAAAGAAAGATGTTGTAATTAATCGCATTAATATGATGGGTACACAAAGCTCAAGCAGGTGATGCCCACATTAAATTTCCAGACAAAATAGAACAAAATATTGTGAATAACTCCTGGATCATCTGGGTATACTACACCCTACACCTTAACCTTTGTATAGCTTCAGAAAGAATAGTTGTGTAAAATCTTACCATAATCATAGATGTCCTTCTCTTCTATATGTTGCAGTATTCACAACATGAGGGAGTCCACCGCAGGCTACCCTGAATGTCTGGCCAATACACACAAGTCTAAAACTACTGTAAGGTAACAAGCAATGTCACACACACAGGATCCCATCCAACGTTGGTCATAAAGTGACGTTGGGTATACAGCATTCTTCGGCACGTACTATCCTCAAAACTGAATGCCCCAGGAAGAACACCAGCCTGAGATAAACTGAGAAACACACATCCAGGAAACACGCAAGCATCAAGGGGAAGGTGGGAGGGATAGAATACTAAAACAAAGAAGAGAAGCACATCTATAGTTATGGTAAGATTTTACACAACTACTCTATGATCGTCTATTCATATGTTGCAGTAATCATAACATGAGGGAGAGTACCAAAGCTCATGAAGAAGAAAGGGAGGAGGGGCCAGTAGCACTCACTACAAACCCCTGAAGAAAAGCCCTAGCAAAACCAGCTCAAGACCTAGATATACCATCCAACTTGTAGTGTTTTGTAATGGTATGGATAGAAGACCAAGTGGCTGCTTCTAAGACAGAGGATGTATCCAGACCCTTGAAAAAGGCACCTGAAGACACAGCTCCAGTGGAATGAGTCTTTAATGGAGATGCAAGGGTTTTCCCATAGGTTCATAGGTAGGTACTAGGCTATTGGCCCTAGGGCCTATACAAGCCTAGCCAAAAAGGTACCCTAGCTTTCGCCACTCAAGAAAATTATTTTCCTGTGCCCCTGTCAAGCAGAACCACAGAAGTGATCCCTGGGGTGAATTTCCTATTACCCATCCAATCATCAAGATTTTTCTTGAAGAGTGCTAATGAGGAGCTCTGTTTGACATAGATAGGTAGTCTGTTCCACAGTATGGGAAGTCTCTGGGACAGGAATCTATCCCTCCAGCATGTTCTGTTTATTGTGGTGACAAGGTTTAGGTCCCTAGAGCGTGTAGCTCGGAGGAACTGGGATTTCTTTAAGTGGAGCATGTCCAACAACTCTGGGTTTGACAGCTTTGTATGTTAGGCAGAGATCGCCTCTGAGTAGGCGATATGCGATGAAGTAAAGCTGGAGTTTTTTGAGATGGTCTGCGTAAGGCATCTGTTTGAGGCCAGTAATCCTCTTTGTGAGGTATTTTTGCGGCCTTTCCAGTTGTTGTAGATGTCTTGTGAGGTACATACCAAAAGGGGCGCTGTACTCTATAATGGGTCTAATGAGTGATGAGTAGAGGGGAACAATTACCTCTTTTTTTCTGGATGAGAAACCTTTTGTGATGAGGTGTGCCATGTAGAAGGATTTCCTGATCACTGTGGCAATGTGATTATCAAAAGAGAGTCTACTGTCCACCTGTGTCCCAAGGTCTCTTATCACACTTTCGGTGTTAAGTAGACTACCGCCTTTGTGGTAGTTCATGGGTACACAGTTTTTACCAAAGGGGATGACAATGCACTTTTTGGCATTGAGCTTGAGACCATGTCTTTGACACCAGGCATCTGTCTCAGTGAGGCCCTTTTGTAGGATGTCCACACCATTAGGAGTATCGATTATGGCTCCTAGTTTGCAGTCTTCTGCGAATTTAGTTAGCCAAAGACCTTCTGTGTTTGGTATCTACTTCTCTGAAGTACAGGCTAACAGGAGAGGACCCAGGACTGAACCCTGTGGTACACCACTTGTCACTGGTCTGAAGTCTGATTTGGAGTCTGCTACTTTCACAGTGTGGGTTCTGTCAGTAAGCCAGCTGGCAACCCATCTTGTGACATAGGGATTTATACCTAGTTTAGTGAGTTTATCTACAATTCCATAGTGGGGGATGGTGTTGAACGCCTTGGCGAGATCTAGATAGGCTGTGTGAACCACCTTACCCTCATTTATGGCTTTGGTGACTACTTCAAAGAAGTCTATCAGGTTTAGGAGACACGATCTGCCTTTTACAAACCCAAACTGTGTGGGGTCCAGAGTTTGGAGATCTCCAATGTCTTTATGAGTTCCATGATGATACGTTCCATGGCCTTGCAGACGAGGCTCGTCAGGCTAATGGGGCAGTAGTTCCCGGGGTCTGTTGTGGTTCCCCCCTTTGTGGAGTGGGATAACTGTCACGGTGCGCCATTCAATGGGCACAAAGCCTGAGGTGAGGCTATGACTGAACATGTTACTTAGGTGGGGGTGCCAGTTCATTGTGTAGTTCATGTAGAAGGCAGCCTGGGATGTTGTCAGGTCCCATGGATGCTGTGTTCTTGGCTTTGGAGAGTGAGGTTTTTACCTGTGCAGCCGTGATTACAGGAACGTTGCATTCTTCCCCTTATAAAGATGGGCCCTTTAGGGGGTGGGAGGGGGGTAAAGTTAGCACTGAACCTATCTGCCAGGATGTTGGCAATATCAGTTGGTTCTGTATATTTAGTGTCATTGTGCTGTAACTCAGAGCAGATCTGAGTGTTGCCATTGAGATTTTTGACATAGCTATAGAATGCTTTGTGGTTGTCTTTAGAATCAGTGTCAATTTCATAACTAGCTTTGGAGGATTTTATGAGGGATCTCATCTTCTTACTGAGGCTGACCAGGGAGTTCCTCCAATCGTGGGATTTTACTCTTTTTTGCAACAGTTTTTTTCTTCTGTTGTAGAGTTTGTTTATGGCAGAAGACCACCAGATCGGCTTCCTTTTTTTGAAGGATAGCATCTTGGTTCTGTTAGGGATAGCACGATCCATGCACACGTGTAAGTGCTTATAAAGTGCATTTGTGTAGGATTCTGCAGACGTACTTCTATTGTCCATCTGCATGGGTGTCATGAAGTTTGCCACTTCTGTCTTAAGAAGTGTGAAGTTGGCTTTGGAGAAATTTTTTAAGGTTGTTTTTCTAATGGGGGGTGGGAGCGGGATGTGGATGTCTAGGGTGATTAGCTTGTGGTCGGATCTGACCAACGAGGAGCTGACCTCTGGTGTGTAACACCGGTCACCCATGTTGGTGATGACCAGGTCTAGGATACTGTTGCCCCTGGTGGGGGTGTGGATAAGTTGATCCAAGGCATTGGAATTGATGATTTCCAGAAAACTTTGAGCAAAAGAGTTGTTTTCCCAGTTAATGTTAGGGTAGTTGAAATCACACATTATTAGAGAGTGTTGGGTTGTACCTTACTATTTTCCAGTGTATCAAGAAAAGAGGAGTCAGAATCCTGGGGCATGGTGGGGGGTCTGTAGCAAGCTACAATCGGGATTACGGTTTTGCCCAGAGTTAGTTGAACTTGGATAATCTCGGATGCATTATGCTGAGCAACTAGCTTGGAGGTGTTGATATCCTTAATGAATATGGACACGCCTCCACCTTTAGTGTTTCTGTCCAGGTTTGGTGGCTGAAAGGTGTGGTATGAATTATAGCCTGGTAATGCAGGGGTGCTCTCTGGAGCTTTAAACCAGGTCTCTGTCACTGCACAGATATCAATGTTCTCCATTTTAAGGAGTGCCTTGAGTGAGTGCATTTTGAGGTTTGGACTTCTAGCATTGAGTAGCATTACCCTCATATTTTGCTTGTGAGCCACATAACAAAAGGAAATAGCCTTAGAAATCCAGAAGGAGCTTGTCTGCTTGGAAACAGGTCTGCCCAGAGCCCTGGGATAGTAGGAAACAAAAAATGGTCAGATTTCCTAAAGGACTTGCTTTTATCCAAATAAAACTTGAGTTGTCTATGCACATCCGTGATATGTAAGATCCTCTCACTAGAAGAATGTGGAGAGGGAAAGAAAGTGTGCAGGTTAAAAGACCGTGACAACTCATTCACCACTTTAGGCATGAAGGAGGGATTAGTGCATAGGGACACCTTATCCTTGTGAAAAACAGTAAAAGGAGAAGAAGCCATAAGGGCCTAAAGTTCTGAAACCCTTCTGGCTAAAGAAGCACCATCTTCCAAGTGCAATGTTAAAGGGAAGACAAAACTGTTGGTTCAAAGAAAGGCAATGTAAGTTTTTCTAAACAAAGTTTAAATTCCAAGGAGGAGGTATTAGTTTCCTTGGTAGTCTGGTATGAATGACGCCTTTCAAGAAAAGTTGGACTTCCAACCTTGAAGCCAAAGGAGGACTCGTAGGCAGATAGAAATGGCTAAGAGATGAGCTTTTACTAAAAAATATGATAATCCAGTAGTCTTCAGTAGTTCACACAGATGAGACAAAACCACTGGAATATCCGGACAATGGTTATAGGACACCAGATGGAAAACCTCTTCCATTTGGAAATGTGAGATTTCCTAGTATTCAGTTTTCTGTCCTCCTGCAGAACTTGTAATAGGTGTCCGAAAGGGATCAAAATCCTAGCACCCACAGTATCATCTGAAGGGTTGACATTTCTGGATGCATTAGAGATCCCTTATCCTGTGTGACTAGATCCACCCTGTGAGGTAACTTGTGAAGATTGCCCTTGGCTAAATGCAGAAGAAGGGGGAACCATTGTTGTCTTGACCAAAAGGGAGTCACCAGTAAGATTTTTGGTTGGTCCTGTTGAACTTTTAGCAGAACTTTCTGAAGGAGGAGGAAGAGGGGCAATGCATAGAGAAACATCCCCTTCCAAGAGAAGGCCAGGGTGTTCATCTTCCATGTCTGTGGATTGGGAACTCTGGCACAAAACTTTAAAAGTTGTCTGTTCATAGGGGAGGAAAATAAATATGCTTGAGTACTTCACCAGTAGATAATGTCCAGAAACAAATCCCTATGCAATATCCATTCATGGGATTGAGTCATGGACCTGCTCCAAACAAAAACTCAAACCGTCTTCTCAACTACTGAGAACTGGATGCTCCAAAATCACCTCTCTGAATGCCACCAAATCAAATATCCTTCTATTCTCTCCCTCAAAATCTATCCACCTAGACAAAACCTCTTTCAAGATTACAAGCTTTGCCAACTCCACTATAGAAGTTGTTCCTTTTGCTAAACTTCTTGGAGTTACTATTGACGAACACCTAAAATTTGATACCCATATTCAGCTAAATATAAAGAAAACCCATCAGAAACGTGGCATGCTGTATAGAAACTCCCACTTCCTCTCCCATCAACAAGACAAACGCTTGCCACCAGCTTCTTACTACCTTCACTAATGTATGGCACTCCCCTACCAAACAGCCTATCTTCCTCCATCTCTTCTAAATTAGAATCCTGTTACAATAAAATCTCAAAGTTCGCCACCACCTCCAAATACTCCACTCATCACTGTAAACCTCTCCACCAGCTGCAATGGCTAGAACTCCCAAACTGCCTTGACTACCTCCAACTCATCACCACCCCCACAAGCTTATTTTCAAACCAACTATATGCCCTGCACTAACAAACATCTTAACATTGTACACCTCAAACAGAACTCTAAGATCTACCCACCAAAATCTAATCTCTGTTTATAAACCAAACCGTCCCGCTGGTCAGCTTCTCCTATCCTTCTCCATTACCAAAAAATGGAATTCTCTCTCTCCATCCTTAAGAACTTCTGAGAACTCTGAACACTTCAAAACCCAGCTGCATTCTTACCTCTCCCAAAAATGGAAATGCAATTGCACTCCAGCTACCTAACCTGCTCAATACATAAATACTTTATCACACAAAGTTTTGTTCTTCCTTATACACTATTGATTAACCCTTTGTACTGCCTTCATGCAAATGTTAACTTTTAATGTTAAATAAATGTAAATGTTTAAATGTTAATGCAAACTTTCAGAGGATTTAAACCTCTGTACTAATCTAACTTATGCTATTATTCATGCATAAAGAACTCATCCATGCTAATGTTACTTCTATATAATTTTCAGATGATTTAAACCTTTGTATTAATTTAACCTTGTACCACTGTCCTCAACCACTAAACATGTAAATATGCTTTACATTCTTCTCTAAGCTACTGTTTAACTTTTGTTTAGTTTTTGCTATTTTGTATGTAAAATTTGCTGAGCTTGTTTGTTTCCACTATGTATTGTACATTATATTATGGAGCTTGTACTATGCATTATTGGAGCTTTTCTCCCTGTGCCTTCACTGAAAACGGGCTCTTTGAGCCCAGTAGACCTCCCTGGTCATCAAAATGGAAATAAATGTGTCTGCCACAACACTCTGACCGGAAGGAATGTAATCTGCCTGAAGGGTCAGCTGACACTGAGTTGCCAACTCCCAAGAATTGAGAGCCAACCTGCACAGGAGATATGACTTGATTCCCTCGTTTGTTGACATGCCAAAGAAAGTACAGTTGCGTACACTTACCATAAATGTAGATGCTTGAGTGTATTCACTGTTGCAGTCATCACACTTGGGTTATCTGCCTGCAGGTAGCCCTCAATCAGCCCGTATACCAGAGACTTATTATTTCTGCATCGGTTGCTGTCACTCCAGGACTGACGTCAGGTCGTCAGGGGTATAAAAACAGGCAGCCGACACCATTGCATCAGTTTTTCTTGCCCCAAATGTCAGGAACCCCCAAATAGGGAGCTAAGTTACGGTGGAAAAAACACCACCAGCAAAAAGTAAATACCAACAGCCCTGTAAGGGGTGAGTAATAGAGATATAGAAGGAGAGAGAGAGAGAGAGAGAGGGACAAGGGGGCTGGAGAGTGGGAAACCAGGACTGCAACAGTGAATACACTCGAACATCTACATTTATGGTAAGTGTACACAACTGTACTATGTTCTTCGTGCTTCACTGTTGCAGTCATCACACTTGGGCTGATTCCCAAAGCTGAAGAATGGGTGGAGGCAGTCAAGAAGAGTTGGGGCTGGCTAGTATGCTCTGCTAGTATGCTCTGCAGGACTGCTGTAGCAAAACCAGCCCTGGATTTGGAAAAGATAGGCAGGTGGTAATGCTTGGTGAAGGTATGAACAGAACTCCAGGCAGCAGCTTCCAGAATGTCCCTGGTGGGGACTCCCCTGAGGAATGCTGTAGAGGTAGAAGTTGCCCTAGTGGAATGTGTTCTGACCCCCTGAGGGGTCGGTTTCCCATGGTGTTTGTAACAGAAGTGGATACAGTGTGCTATCCATTTGGAACTAGTTTGTTTAGATATGGCCTTGCCCTCTGCCCCTGGTGCAAAGCTGACTAGTAACTGGTCAGATTTTCTGAAGGGCTTAGTCCTGTCAAGGTAGAATCTGAGCTGTCTATGCACATCCAAAGAGTGCAGTATCCTTTCCCCTTTATTTTGAGGATTAGGAAAGAAGGTTGGCAAATGGATAGATTGGTTGAGAGCTACACTGGACACCACTTTAGGCATAAAAGCAGGTTCTTAGGGATACCCTGTCAGCATGAAAAATAATGAAGGGCTCTACAGCCATAAGTGCTTGTAGCTCAGACACTCTTCTAGCTGAAGTAATGGCCAGAAGCAAGGCTGTTTTCCAAGAGAGGAATTTTAACTCTGCTGATGCTGCAGACTCAAAGGGGGGGGGGGGGAGCATGAGCTTTTCCAGTACAAAGTTAAGGTCCCAAGTGGGGGTGGGTGCTCTCCTTGATGGCCTTAAATTGTTGGCCCCTCTCAGGAACTGTTTGAGAGGGTGAGAGAAGAGAGGTGGCTCAGTGTTGTAATGAACCGAGATGGCAGGGGCATGGATCTTAATGGAAGAGAAAGAAAGGCCTCTGTGGAGTAGATCTGCCAGGTAATCTAGGATTAGAGGTAATGAGGGCAGGGTTGTGTTTGCTCCTTTAGACTGAATCCAGGAACAATACTTTTTCCACTGATCAGCATAGGATCTCCTTGTACTGGGGTCTTCTGGCTTCCAGAATGACATCCAGTACCTGCTTGCTTAGGCTGGTCACTGGGGGAGAATTCAAGGAATAAGCCAGGCCACAAGGTTCAGGGTTTGCAGCTGCGGGTGCAAGACCTGTCTCGACTGCTGAGTGAGGAGGGTTGGGATCTGAGGTAGATGCCATGGTGGCACTGGTGACAGGCTGCGCAGTAGTGGGCACCAGTGCTGGCGTGGCCAGTCAGGGGCAGTCAGGATTGCCCCTGGTCTGTTCTGTCTGATCTTGAGTATTATTCTTGAAAGCAGAAGCAGAGGGGGAAAAGCACAGATTGAGAGGTTTACCCACTGGAAGGATAGGGCATCCACTTTCCATGCCCTGCTGTGAGGTGTCCTGGTGCAGAATTTCCTGATCTGGTGATTGTATGGGAAGGCAAAGAAGTCCACCTCTGGTATCCCCCATTTCTGAGTTAGCAGGCTGAAAGTGTTGCGGTTTAATTGCCACTTGTGTGGGTCTAGGAGATTTCTACTTAAGACATCTGCCAGAGAGTTTTGTTTGCCTGGCAGGAATTGAGCTTGCAGATGAATATGCATGTCCAAGGCCGTATTCTACAGTGTCATGGCTAGCCTGCAGAGCGGGTAAGAGTGGGTTCCCCCCTGCTTGTTGATGTACCACATAACTGTGGTTTTGTTTGTTTTTATTAGCAGGGGTTCAAGGTGAGAGTAGAGATCTGAAAGCTGTCAGAGCATGCTGAACAGCTAGCATCTCTTTTTGGTTGATGTGCAGATGAATGCGACTTGGGCTCCAGTGGCCCTGAATGCACTTGTCCCCCAGATGTGCCCCCCAGGCATAGTCTGAAGCATCTGTGGTTAGGGTCTGGGTGTCGTGGGGTTGTGTAAAGGGAAGCCCCTCATTGTGGTTGCATGCTGCTGCCCACCGCAGAAACTCTGTCCTTAGACAAGGAATGATAGGTATGATGGTTTCCAGGTCCTGAGATTGTTGGCACCAAACACTTTTTAAGTACCATTGAAGTTTCCTCATATGCAGTCTAGCATATGGAATTAGTAGAATGCAAAAGGCCATGAACCCTAGAGCTTTCAGGATTTTTCTTGTGGATAGCTGGGTTCTGGTGGCCATTTGAGTGAAGTAGCCTGTTAGGCTTGTTTTTCTGTAGTAAGGAATGCCATCCAGGAGGCTGTGTCCAAGCTTGCTCCCAGGAATACAATATTTTGACTGGGGACTAGTTTTGATTTCTTTTCATTGACAGTGTACCCCAGGGAGGTTAGAAGGTTCTTTACAAATGTCAGATGCTGAATCTGCTTTTCCTGATTGCCTGTCTGAATCAGGCAATCATCCAAGTAATCATCAATCATCCAAGTAAGGGTATATTTGAATATTTCTCTGTCTGCAATAGGCAATGGCTGGAGCCAGGCATTTTGTGAAGACTCTGAGCAGTGGATAAGCCAAAGGGAAGTGCAGAGAACTGATAATGCATAGATCCTGCCCTGAAACGTAGATATTTCCTGCAGGATTCCCTGACAGGGATGTACAGATAGGCTTCTTTTAGGTCTAGGGTGGCTAACCAGGCCCGTTTGGACAGCATAGAAAGAAGCTGCAGAAGGGTGAGCATTTTGAATTTTGTGAGAGTCAGGGACTCTGTAGTACCTGTCTAGTTTCCTTGGAGCAAGGGGTAAAGTATCAGGAGTCAAACTGGATTCCATAAAGACATCATCCACAACATCCAGAACAGGAGGGATAGCTAAGGGTCTATGTTGTGGCAAGTCTAAAAGTTCTCCGAGTCTCTTTCTGGACTGAGGATAATCCTGGCATTCCCAGTGGAAATGCTCTCTTAAAGTATGAAGGGTTTCACCAAAAGAAAAATCCTCTGGAGGGGAAGCAGAGGGAATGGATTCCTCTGCATCTGAATCCTCATAAGCAGATAAAGGTATGTCTTCATATTCAGAAACGTCAGAGTTGAACTCCTGGTCAGATAAAGCTGCTGGGGATGGGTCTCTTTCTCTTAGCAGGGGAAGGCTGGCTTCCCCTAATCAGCACGATCAAGTCTTCTGCCATTTTAAACATTTGAGATTGTGGCAAGGAAGCAGGTGTTGGAGATTGAGTTGTCATTTTTTTAGGCGTAGCTCGTACTCTTGGCCTTAGAAACTCTGTAGTTTTAGTCAAAACTGAAGACGTGAAAGTCGTCGTTGGTTTGTGTCGAGTATCAATAATGCGAAGAACTTCCTCATAAGCCGGTGCCTGCACAGCGGTTCCGGACCCACCCAAGGTAGAGACATCTGCAGGTTCCGTAGTCAAAGAAGAGTCTCGCTGCATACCGAACTCCAAACAGGTCTCGGTAGCAGTCTGCAAATCCATCGAAGCGGGCATCAGGGGCTGTGAAAGCGCCTCACTGAGTACTGGCGAACTGGCATCTAGCTTAACGGAAGCATTGTCGGCAGTTTTGGACCTGTGCGGTCTGTCTCTGTATTTATCCTTACATTTTTTCGGAAGATTGGTAGTCGGATGGCTTACCGAAGCAATTTCAGAACACAGATCAAGCGCGAAAGTATTTAGTGACAATAAGGGCCCAACAATGAATAGTTCGGGTGTTGAACAAAGCACAAAACTGACAGCGAGGAATGTCATGGTCTGGGCCTAAACAGGTGACGCAGTAAGAATGGAAATCTCTGTGTGGTATTTGCTTTACACAGGCGAGACAATTGTTAACTTTTTCTGACATCGGTTAGAGCAAGAAAAAAGGATCCCAAATGGGGTACTTAGCTTTAGAAGACTTCGGGATGATTCAATTCAGAAACGGAAACTCAGGTAGCAGCCGACTGGCACTCGTGCGAACTACTTTGGGCTCCTCAGCAAGAAAGACTGATGTAATGGCATTGGCTGCCTGTTTTTATACCCCTGACAACCTGATGTCAGTCCTGGAGTGACAGCAACCGACACAGAAATATTAAATCTCTGGTATTCGGGCTGACTGAGGGTTACCTGCAGGCAGATAACCCAAGTGTGATGACTGCAACAGTGAAACACAAAGAACATCTGTTGTGTTGTCTGTGAAACACTTTAAGGGACCTGGTTGAAAGAGAAAATGAAAGGTTTTGCAGGGCAAAAATGAGAGCTTTCATCTCTTTTATATTTATGTATTCCTTCATTTGGGAAGGAGACCACACATCCTGAGCCTTCCAAGAGGCAAAGGTTGCCCCATCCTACGTCCGAGACGTCTGTGAACAATTCTGGAGATGGGGTAGGGGGTTGTAGAGGAAGACCTGGATTCAAGGAAACCTGCTGAATCCACCACTCCAATTCTTTTTTCAAGCAGGGAAGGAGAGGAATCACAAAATCTAGTGGATGAGCATGTTGTATATCCAAGACTTACCTGAGATACCAGTGGAGTTTCCCCATGTGAAGTTTGGCTAGAGGTAAAGTACAGTTTTGTACCTACCATAAATGTAGATGTTCGAGTGCTCATACAGCTGCAGTCATTACAGATGGGTTATTCTGCAGTCAGGCGGGTCCTCGGTCGGCCGAATTCCAAAGTCTAGGTCCGGCGTCAGTTGTCGACGCTTCTTCCCTGACGTTAGTGCAGCAGGGGTATAAAAGAGGCAGCCGATGCCATCTTCTTCAGTTTTTCTTGCCCCAGATGTCAGGTGCCCCCAGAAGGAAGGCAAAACAAAAACTTATGTAATCATGCAATATAGAATAATCAAAAAACAGTAGTTGCAAGCAAATACACCATAAAAGAATACCCCAAATAGGTTGTAGGAGAAGGTGTTTGTCATAAGGCCTGTCCTAAGAGGGGATGGAGGGGGGGACCTGGACTGCAGCTGTATGAGCACTCTAACATCTACAGTTATGGTAGGTACAAAACTGTACTATGTTTATCGTGCATACAGCTGCAGTCATTACAGATGGGAAGAATCCCAAAGCTAAGTAGGGGTGGCAGGCACTAAGTGAAACTAGGAGGAGCAAGGATGCCCTGCAAGACAGCTGTGGCAAATCCCACTCTAGATTTAGAGTAAGGTGGAAGGTGATAGTGTTTGGAGAAAGTGTGCACTGAACTCCAAGTGGCTGCTTCCAAAATGTCCTTGGTAGGAACCCCCCTGAGGAAAGCTGCAGAGGTAATCTGATGCTGGAAGGCACAGCTTTTCCATGAAATGAGTAACAAAAGCATATGCAGTGGGCTATCCATTTTGAAATTGTCTGTTTGGAAATAGCCTTTCCTTGAGCACCTGTAGCATAGGACACAAAGAGTTGCTCGGATTTCCTGAATGGCTTTGTCCTGTCCAAATAATAACAAAGTTGTCTGTGAATGTCCAAGGAATGCAGTAGTCTTTCCCCTTTGTTTTGTGGATTAGGGTAAAAGGTAGGTAAGTGGATAGTCTGATTCAAAGCTACACTGGATACTACCTTTGGCATAAAGGTAGGATTGGTTCGAAAGGAAACTCTGTCCTGATGGAAAATGATGAAAGGTTGCACAGCCAT
Organism: Protopterus annectens; assembly: GCF_019279795.1. Taxonomy (NCBI): domain Eukaryota; kingdom Metazoa; phylum Chordata; order Ceratodontiformes; family Protopteridae; genus Protopterus; species Protopterus annectens. The sequence goes on from NC_056743.1 coordinate 1,014,528,827, forward strand.
GAGGGCCTGTAGTTCTGAAACCCTGCGTGCTGAGGTGATAGCCAGAAGGAAGGCTGTTTTCCATGACAAGTATTGTAGTTCTGTTGAAGCAGCTGGCTCGAAAGGAGGAAGGGTCAGCTTTTCCAATATGAAGTTGAGGTCCCAAGCAGGGACTGGTGGTTTCCTTGGGGGTTTTATATTCTTTGCCCCTCTGAGGAACTGTCTTAAGAGAGGATGAGAGAATAAAGGAGGATCTGTGTTGTATTGTGCAGAAATGGCTGAAGCGTGGATTTTGATGGAGGAGAAGGAAAGTCCACTGTTTAACATCTCAGCTAGGTACTGTAAAATTTGAGGTAAATTTATTACCCAAGGATTCTGGCCCTTTTCCTGATTCCAGGCACAAAATCGTTTCCATTTGGCAGAGTAGGCTTTTCTAGTAGAAGGTCTTCTGGCCTCCAAGATGACATCCTGCACCTCCTTGGAGAGGAGGGTCTGTTGGGAAATCAAGGGATTCTCCATGCAGCTAGATTTAGGGTTTTGAGCTGGCTGTGAAGAGTCTTGAAGTTGTGCTGGGACAACAGAAGAGGGACTAGAGGTAGGATCCATGGTGGGGAATGTGTCGGGCTTTTCAGAAGCGGATACCAGTGTTGTCTTGGCCAACCTGGAGCAATGAGAATCATTTTTGGCCTCTCTGCTCTGGCTTTTAATAGAACTTTGGGCAGCAGAGGAAGAGGCGGAAAGGCATAGACTGTCAACGTTGTCCAATTGAAAGAAAGTGCGTCCACTTTCCAGGCTTGAGGATGATAGGTCCTTGAACAACATTTTTTCAATTGGTAATTTCTATGGGTAGCAAAGAGATCTATGTCTGGCTGTCCCCATGCCTGAGTTATCTTTGTGAAAACTTGAGGATGTAACTTCCATTCTTGTGGATCTGTCATATTTCTGCTTAGGCTGTCTGCCAGTGTGTTTTCCTTCCCTGGCAGGAATTGTGCCTGAAGTTGAATTTGTAATTACAGTACTGTGTTCCATAGGGTCATGGCTTGTCTGCACAGGGGGTATGAATGAGTTCCCCCCTGTTTGTTTATGTACCACATCACTGTGATGTTGTCTGTCCTTATCAATAGCTGGCCTGGATGCAGTAGGTCTTTGAAGGCCATAATAGCATTTTGCACTGCTAGCATTTCCTTTTGGTTGATGTGTAGGTGCTTCTCTTTTTGGGACCAGTTTCCCTGAATGCACTGATCTGTCATGTGTGCCCCCCAGGCGTAGTCTGAGGTGTCTGCTGTGATGATTTGAGTTGCTTGAGGTACGCAGAAAGGGAGACCTATGTTTCTTTGGCATGCTTGAGCCCACCACAGAAATTCCTTTTGAAGGCATGGAATGAGTGGTATAATTGTTTCCAAGCTGTGGCTGTGTTGAGACCATAAGTTTTTTAGGTACCATTGAAGTTTCCTCATATGCAGCTTTGCACATGGGATCAGTAGGATGCAAGATGCCATGAATCCCAGTGCCTGCAGGACTTTCCTTGCAGTCAGCCTGGTGAAGGTTGCCATTTTGCTGAAGTATTGAGACAGTTGCCCTTGTTTGTCTGGCGTGAGGTAGGCCATCTGGGTGGTTGTATTCAAGCTGGCACCCAGGAAAATTATTTGTTGAGAGGGTATTAGTTTTGATTTCTATTTGTTGACTGTGTATCCCAGAAAGTTCAACAGTTTCATTACAAACGCCAGGTGTTTCAGAAGTATGTCCTTGCTGTCCGCTCGGATCAGGCAGTCGTCCAGATATGGGTATATTTATATTCCTTGTAGTCTGCAGAAGGCGATTATTGATGCCAGGCATTTCATAAACACTCTGGGTGCAGCAGATAAGCCAAAGGGCAATGCAGAGAATTGATAATGGGTTGAACCTGCAAGAAATCTGAGGTATCTTCTGCAATCTTGTCTGGTAGGGACATGCAGGTATGCCTCCTTGAGTTCCAGTGTTACCAGCCAAGACTCCTTGCCCAGCATGGGAAGAATCTGCTGTAAAATGAGCATCTTGAATTTTGGTACCTGTAAATATGAGTTTAGGATGGATAGATCTAAGATAGGTCTCCAATCTTTGTCTTTCCTTGGTACCAGGAATAGTCTGGAATAAAACCCTTGACCTTGTTCTTTTGCAGGTACCTCTTGAATCGCTTTCATGTCCATGAGAGCTGAAATTTGTTTTTGTGCCTCTGCCCTTTGATTTTGTGGCAGGTTTGGCATGCCTCTCATTTTTGGAAGGGTGTGAAAGTGGAACCTCTAGCCTCTGTCTATAATGTCCAGAATCCATTTGTCTTTTGTAACAATATGCCAATTTTTTGAGAATAATGCCAGTTTTCCGCCCAAAGGTGCTGCCATTAAAGCTTTGCTTGGCAGGTAAAGGGGGAAGTTATTGTGTCTGCTTTCTGAATGACTGTGATCTATCTTCTCCACCTCTTGGGGTTGGTGCTTGTCACTGTCTGGCTCTGAAAGATCCTTGAGGTTGCCCTCTACCCCTTGGGCGTCTGTATCTGCCCCTTTGAGGTCTGTCCGTGGCTGGAAAGGACCAATTTTTTGAAGGCCAGTTTTTGCTGAAACGTGGAGGTTGTACCTGCAGGAAATCTTTCACTGTTTGCATTGATTTAGCTTTTTCCTCCATTTTCTTTAGTACCTCCTCAGCTTTAACACCAAACAATACATCTTTTTGAAGAGGTGCATCTAGTAATTTAGCTTTGACATGATCTGGTAAGGCTTGCTCTTTGAGCCAAGCATGTCTACGTATAACAGACCCCGTAACAGCAGCTCTACATGAGGCTTCTAAAGCATCAAAACCACACTGCAAGGTATGTTTACCCACTTGATCTGCACCATGCAACAAATCCTGCAACTCTTTTAAATCTGGTTGTTCTGGTTGTGTCATTTTGCTTTTCAACTGAGATAACAAAAACTGTTGATACTTTAACATATGGAACTGACAGTTTAATGCCCTCATGGTTAAAGTGGCCGATGTATACACCTTTTCCCCCACCTTTCTAAAGCTCTGGAATCTCTCTCTGAAGGTAAAGGGTTTTTAGCAGTAGAGGCCTTAATTCCCTTGGGACCCTGTGAAATAGTTTCTGGGTCAGCAGTATGGCTTTTGTATAGGAACTGGTGTGAATCAGGAACCCGGTAATACCTATCTGGTTTAACAGGAGCTGGAGGTAAAGAATCTGGATTGAGGCTGGCTTCTGTGTACACATCATCTAATATATCTAAAACAGGGGGGATAGCCAGGGGCCTATGCTGGGGGAGCAAGAGAAAATCCCTGAGCCTTTTCTTGGAATCTGAGTAATCTTGGCCTTCCCAGTGAAAGTGTTCCCTCAATGTATGTAGGGTTTCCCCAAAAGAGTAGTCCTCGGGGGGGGGGGGGACAGAGGGAATAGACTCCTCTGCATCAGAGTCTTCAAAAGGAGAATAGGTATAGTCCTGATCCTCAGAATGTTGAGAGGTAATAGAGGCTTGATCTGAGGAAGGGTAGTCTTCCTCTAATCTGGGCCTTTTGTCCGAGGGGGGTTGAGAACCCCTGATAAGAGTAATCAAATCCTCAGCCATTTTGAGCATCTGTTTTTTAGGCATGGGACCTTGAGAGGGGGTCTGAGGTCCCTGTTTTTTGGTTTACATGGCTGCTTTAGATTTTGTGAAAGCTTTAATAGAGAAGGAGGAAGGCCTGAAGACACCTTGAGAAATGGCAGGCCTGTCTAAACTCTGAGTTTCCCCGCCAAGAGTGGCATCGGTATCTGTAGTAGGAATGGGGACCGAGGAGCCTGCGACCTTGGGTACTAAAGACACCGGTAATGTAGTGTCATCGGTACTCAGGGGCTGCGTAGGTGCCTCGCTGAGAACCGGAGAACCGGTAGTCGGCCTTAGCGTGGTGTCAGCAGAAGTCGCGGACCTCGTATGTCGGTCCTTATCTTTGCGTCTTTTACTCAAAACTGGAATCGGAGTATCCGACGACATAATATAATTAAATTTTTTACCAAAATAGTGAAGGGCGAACTCCGCCCGACGCTTAATAGTGCGCTTGTTGAATCTAGCACAAAAACGGCAGGCCGAGACGTCGTGGTCTGGGCCTAAGCAAGGTATACAGAAAGAGTGGAAATCCTTATGCGGTATTTGCTTCCCACATGAAATGCAATTATTAACTTTGTCTGACATCGGTCTGAGGCAAGAAAAGTTTCCCCAACGGGGTACTTAGCTTTCAAGAAGACTTCAGCTGAAATATTTTCGTAAATCTCAGGAGCTGGCCGACCGGCACTTGCGAACTGCTTCTGCTTCGGGTACCGCTCGGCAAGAAAGACTGAAGAAGATGGCGTCGGCTGCCTCTTTTATACCCCTGCCGCACTGACGTCAGGGAAGAAGCGACGACAACTGACGCCGGACCTAGACTTTGGAATTCGGCCTACCGAGGACCCGCCTGATGGCAGGATAACCCATCTGTAATGACTGCAGCTGTATGCACGATGAACATCATGGGAATAGTGGATGCCATGAAGCCCAGCAGACAGAGGAACTCTCTGGCAGTCGAGGACTGGAGCTGAATGATAGTTTGAAAGTGAGCGGTTAGAGACAAGACTTTCTGTGGAGGTAAGGAAGCCAACATTTTGTCTGAATTCTGCATCCTGAAAAAACATGGTCCTGTGAAGGAATGAGAGGGGATTTTTGGAACTTACAGTGTATCCTAGTCTTCCCAGAAGAGACACTGTGAAGTGAAGGTTCTGAGGTATGCCTGGAGAATGAGCCTGGAGGAGGAGGTCATCCAGGTAAGGGGAAATCTGAATACCATTGAGCCTGCAAAAGGTAATGACAGAGTTACACTATTTGTGAAGACCCTTGGTGCCGTAGATAGACCAAAGGGCAAGGGAGAAAATTGAAAATGAGAGGAAGGAATAGCAATGCACAGAAATTTCCTGTAAAGAGGATGAACAGAGATGTGAAGATGGCCATCCCTGATGGCCAGTAACACCATGAAGACCTGAGGAAGACTGAGAGGAAGCAGTGTGTTTAAGGAAAGCATGCAGAAGGTGGGTACCATTAAAAAGGTGCTTAGATGGGACAGATCTAGAATGGATCTCTAAGGACCACCCTGTCTGGGAACTAGGAACATTCTTGAGTAGAAACCCTTTCCTGTTTGGGAAGGTGGAACCTCTTGAATGGTACCCAGAGAAAGCAAGGTGTGAATCACCTGAGGAAAGAAAGTGAACTGATCTTTTGAAGGTTGTGGAATACCCCTGAAGGTAGAAGAAGTCTTCCAAACCATGAAATATGCTATGAGAATAAGGACTCCGGGGTCTTGGGTGATCTGTTTCCAAGAAGGGAGGGACAGGGAAAGATGCAAGGATAGAGGGGTCTGACTGCAAAGAGGTTGGTAGAGGTTGGCTGTTTCTGAGCAGCAGGAGTAGTAGACCACCACTTGGCAGAATAAGGCTTTCTGGCACGGCTTTTACTCCTAGAAGGAGGAGGTCTGGATAGCTTCCTTACAAAAGGAGGTTTAGAAGGATAGTTCCACTGAAATTTTCGAACTGGTGACACAAAAGTATGTTTAAGGTCCTGGAGCTCCTTGCCCTTTTCTTGCAAGGACTTAAAAAAAAAAAAAAAAAAAAAAAGTTCTGCAACTGCAGACACAAGTCTTGGAATCTAGTGGCACATCCATAATTTTAGCTTTGGCATCATCTGGTAGTGGCTGGTGTCTCATCCAAGAGTACCTCCAAAGGACAGAACCAGATGCAGCAGTGCTGGCAGATGCTTCCACTGCATCATAGCTGCATTTAACAGAATGAAGTGTCACCTGGGCAGAGGAACCTAAAATGGAAGCAAGCTGGGACACGTGAGAGTCTGGAAGCCCAGAAATCAGATTAGTGGCTTGAGAAAGGAGGGCTAAGGAATATTTAGCCATATGGGTCTGGTAGTTTATGGCCGTAAAGGCTAGAGTGGCCAAAAGTATTGACTTTTTTCCCCACCTTTCCATGCCTTTGTTCTCCTTTGTCTGAGGGGAGAAGGGAGGTAGAAGGCAAAAGTTTAGAGATTTTATCAGCAGTCAATGAGACTGTAGCTTGGTCTGCAGAAGGGCACTTAAACAAAAACTTACAATCCTCTGGCACTTTGTAGAACCAGTCTGGCCTTTTAGGGGCAGGTGGTTGTGAATCTGGACACTTAGAAGCAGAGGAGGTACTGCAGATGGGAATGGGGAATCCATCTGTAAAAGATCATAACATCCTTTTTGTATGTTTGAAATCTGAGAGCAATTCCACTGGACATATTCTCTCATCTTCACATTGGTCTCTCCAAAGGTAATACCTTCCCCCTGGAGATTCAGTTCCATTTGATTCCTCCTCCTCTAGGGAAGCATATCCCAGTCGAGAGGACATCTGGGTAGAGTAGGCCAGGGACTCATCCCCAGAAGAATCACCCTCATCAGAGGAATCCTCAATTCTGACATTTTTTGATGAGAAATTGGAGAAAGGGAAGGAGAAGTAAGAGAAACCCCTGTGGATTGCCTAAGGGCCATGAAGGCAGTCCTTGTGAAAAGGCTTGCCAATCAGTGGGTTGTTCCTCAGGAGAAGAATGCTTAGTTTTCTGCTGCTTCTTAACAGAAGCATCCATCGGTGGAAGGACGACGGACCAGACGTCAGCCTGCATTCTATAATATTGCTTGGGACCTCCTACAAACCAGGATTTGAGTAACACCTTGAGGGCCTTCAGAGACAATGAGTCTGGGTCCACCCCCCCATGTCCAAATCAGATATCTGCATATCCCCTGAGGATGTGCTAGCAGGATCCTGTATGGCCTCCACAGTGGTAACCGCAGAAGAATCACCAGGTACCTCTGAACATCAACCTCGGGAGAAACATCTGAAATTGGAGGAGCAGCATAAACCTCGCGCCTAGATTTCTTTGCCTTTTTAAGAACAGGCTCTCCTGAAGGGCCCAAAATACTCTCCATAGTGTCACAAACTATACACTTAAGGCATTAGTTCTCTTGAAATAAATTAAGAGAAGCAAGATGACTACGCAGGGTCTTTGGGACAAAGGCCTTGTAAATAGCTCAGGAGGCATGGTCGTGATTATGGCCTAGGCAAAAAAAGACAGATCGTGGGTATCCTTACGTGGAATTTGCCTTCCACACTGACACTTGCCCTTCCCAGACGACATGTAACCTCAGCAAAAAACAGTAGCACAAAAGCATTAAGAAAAATCCCAATGGGGTACTTATCCGAGTTGGAATCCACAACTTCACTGATGAGCAAATGACCGGAGAAGACAGACTGGTGGCAGAAAAGTTCTCAGGATGGTACATGCCTATGTCTGCTATATACACAACGTCACTTTATGACTGACATTGGATGGGATCCTATGTGCAACGTCACATGTACCTTACAGTAGCTTTAGACTTTTGCATAGTGGCTGGATGTTCGGTGCAGCCGGAGGCAGACTCCCTCATGAAAAATGTAACATATGATTAGAAGGACATCAAAACATCTCATAAGAAAGACTCAGGTTACATTTATGGACTGTCTTTTGAAACAAATGTACAGAATCTGCCATTCCAACCATTTTTTGACCACAGAAACTCCTCTCTCACTGAACTGAATGTGTTTTCTGCTTGTATAGTGTAAGTTTTCTTTTTAATTTTCTACTTCGTGCGAAAAGTTGAGTTACTGGTGATATTGCTAGAATGGTGATAAATGCATGAAATTGAAGTAACAGTGCAGATAAGAATTTGAAGGCACAGGTAAGAAGTTATTAAAAATATCTACACCAACAAAATTAATGTTTTTTCACACTCATTTACAAGTTTACATTGGAAGGATAATTACATATATGCAAACAGCTGTGTAACAGCATAGTTATAGATAAGTTTTAGCAGTCAAGTTCTTCTTTGACTGCTAACATTTTGCGCTGCTCCATAAATGGGGAGTATCTAATTAACATTTTTGTTTTTTTTTAAATGGGAAACGTACAACATAACGCATCAAAATATTTCAATACAACTTGCTTGGGGAGAAATAATTGCAGCCATATATAATTCAACCTTTACTCTAACAAAACACATCTTGTTAGGTGCAATCATGTGCCTTTTGTAACTTGCATAACAAACATTAAATTGTTCAGATGTTACAGTGGTTTTAATCAGCAAAAAGTTCCAATTAATTTCTTGCGGAAACAGCTAACACTGATCAGTAACAACACTGTAGTAACAGACGTCTTGACATGACTGTTTCATAACGCAGCCATTAAATCAACATTTCTATGCTAACTTTATTTTATTAATTAAAAATACTACAAGCTTGCATGCATCCAGACTGGATACCATACACGCACACAGACCCTTTGCTTTACTATCCCTGACTTACACCACACTTTAATCTGGCATGGTGACAGTGAAACTGCCATTACTAATGTATCCATGTTTAAAACAACTACAATATAGTTCAAAATAATTACATGGCATAGTACAACAGTTAGGCAAAAACAGATGAAGGGACAAAAGAATGTGACAGATTAATTAAAATATCATAGGTAATCTGTTACTCAATTTTACCTTCATGTGACCATTACAAATTAAACAGCATGATTTTTTTTTCAGTTTACATTCACATCAGGGTAGTATGTCCATCACATTCTATAATATCCACAGCAGCTTAGGAATGCCATATGACTTTTACAATTACATAATTAACGTGTTATGCAAAAACTGTAAAGCTAAAAATCATTTTACATTGTATGAATTATGTACATCAGGTGACAGCCAAAAAGTATTAGGAGACAACTGTCCTCCTTATCTGCTAGCTATTTATTTTAAAGCGTTTAATCAGGCACTATTAAAGTATGTGTCAGTTTAAGTTTGTATGTTACTGTCACTTTACTGTGTAAACACTTATTTACATGTTAAAATACGTGCATCATTTACAGTCACATCTGTATATTCTTTATTTTACCCAAAAGTTTTCCATGAAAGAGGAAGTTTTCTAGTGGGCTCAGTTGAACCAGCCAGTCAAGAAACATAATATAACACATTATGTAAAATACTGGAAGCAATCCTGTACTATGGGTTCCGGTTTTATCTGCTTCTTTGTATAATATTAGATTATTCTACACTACTTTTGTACTCAAAACTTGCATACTACCATTGTACTCACATTTGTATTCCTACTTTGTTTCCCATGTTGTCATTGCATTGTACCATCTACTGTCATTATTGTCAATGTAAGTAATTGCTGTAATTTGTGTAGAGCTTTTCTGGCTGGGCCTCTGCTGTAAAAGGGTATCATGCCCAAATGGACTTTCTTGGTAAGCAAATGCAATCAAAATCTAAATAAAATTTACTGTCATTCAGAACTACACAAGTGTAGCCGAAACAAAATGTTGTGCATCAGCTCAATTCTTGAGATTACAAAGGAAAGTGAAGCAACACACACAAGTAGAGAAATAAACATAACTAAACTATAATACTACTCCCAATACACGCAAGGAGCAGCAGAGGCATTTATCAACACTCGTATACGAAAAGAATACCCTCCCCAGAGTTTAATTATTTAAAGTAAAATAAAATGCACTACAGTTTGAAATACCCAAGTTATTTGTCTGATATTGCTCTTCAGTGAATGAAATAATACTGACTGTGGATACAATAAATAAATATTGCACTTACTTGAAATATACCCAAGTATATATTGCACAAATAAATAAAAATTGACTTGTGTGTCCAGACCCTTGGGATTAGTGCCTGAATTCAGAAGTCTAATCACTGTAGGGTAGAAACCGTTACTGAATCTTGCAGTCCTGCAGCAGATGTTGCAATATCTCCTGCCTGATTCCAGATGCTTACAGTCCATGTGCAGAATGCATGTTATCCTCTATTATTTTCATGGCCTTTTGGATGCTTCTTGCAGAATAAAGATGCTATTGAGAACCTGTTACCTTTTCTGGAACCCTTACCACTCTTTGTAGCACTTTCCTTTTCTTAACTGTGCAGCTTCCAAACCACACTGTAAAGTTGCAGGTGAGGATGCTCTCCATTGCACCTCTACAGAAGGTGGAGAGGATATGGGGAGGAAGCTTGGCTTTTCTCAGCCTTCTTAAAAAGTGGAGGTGTTGGTGCATTTTCTTGACCAGTTGGCTGGTGTTTTCGGACCATGAGAGACTCTCTAATCAATAAACAAACGGCAAGGTTTGCAAATGAGATTATCAGAACTGTTAGGCTAAGTGTGTAAAAAGGAATGCACCTACTAAGCCTAAAAGTGAGGTAGCTCAGAGTACTTCCCCTTCTCCAAGTTACGCTGATCTTAACTTTAGTATATAGAGTAGCAAAGTAATAGAGAATGCCCCCAGGAAAAAAATATATATATATATATATATATATATATATATATATATATATATATATATATATATATATACACACATATAATTGCAAAATAGTGAGACTTGCATTTATTGTCTATGATTAAAAGTTTTATGATTAAAAGTTTACTTTCTGTACTTGTGGGACATGCAATTGCAGTTCTGCACTTTCAGTATGGAGCTCCTGCACTGTATGAGCCGTAACACAACCAGCAAAGCATGAACAAATAAAGAGAGCCCACAATGACAATTGCATGACACCTACTAAGGCCTACCAAGCATTACAGCAATTTATAATGGCAGCTAATCTTCACAGAAACAAAACATGGTGCTATAATTGTTTCAGTTGTGTACTGTATTATATATGCTTACTACAGCTGGAGATCACTCTGGGTAAAATAGCCCTGGACCACCTGGATTCTAGAAACATTACAGCATAGCGCAGAAAGTTAAAAGCTAAGTTTCTGCTGTCCAACCACCTACTGAGACTTGTGCTTGGGCACTGATTTGAAAGAAGAGAAAGGGTCCCAGGGAATGCCCTAGTCAGAAATACAGACACATATACTGCAATAATCATAACAATAAAATGTATTAAGAACTCAATGCGAACACTGATTTTCATACTCTGGTGGGTGCAGTTCTTGCACACTAGAACTAGAGTCAATAAGGACACACTCAAGACAAACACTTCTGAACTGTCAAGGCTGTGGGGGATGGGATGGGGTGGGGTGGACAAACATATGAAGCAGCATGCCGTGTACTGAACAATTTAAAATTACTAAGACTAAAGACTGCACTGGCAAGGTGAACTAACACACAGACCTAAGAGCAATAAATTAATCAATGCACTCAGTAGGGGAACCACACAGATAAGGTACACTACATATAAATAACAACTCACTTGAGGTTTATGGCAGCCTTAACAGTTTATAATTATCTTTACTGAAGCAGCCACCCAACCTTGTGACTACAATGTGTCAAAAGGCTCTCATACATTCATTTACACTTCCTGAAGCACGCTACTTTTGGGACTTCAGCCTGACCTATCAAAACCTTGTACCCATGCCTTTAGCCAATCAGAGTATTGCAAATCAATCTTGCAAGCTTCATTTGTGACACACCCGTCAACCAACAACAGCATTAAGGTGCCTAGCTGTGGGGATAAAACAAATTAGTGCCAGTCACACCCAGTGTTGCTGTATTACGCAATATGACATTTAACATGAAAATCACTGTGTGAACACATTTTACTTATGTTTTGACCAGTACAGCAAACACAACTTCACTGTAGCTAATTAAAGCAAATTTCCAAGTATGCTTGTTTTCTATCCTGAGGTAAGATGGTTGTCAGCACTGCCAGGGGAGGGAAGCAGAAATTTTCCATTTCAGAAGCAGACTTCAAATGACAGCAGTGTCAAACATGGCATATGACCAAACCTGCTTGTCCAAACTAACATTTAACGACTTGCCTGTGCTCCAAATGACAGCCTGGCTTATCTTTGTCAGTGGCACTTGTCTGAAAGCTGTGCAGTGACACTTGGGGAATTCTTTGCAAGCTGCAAGAGAAAAGATATAGGCTGCTAACCTGTATGCAGTGTAGTCATACAGGATTGCACAGTAATGGATTGTTCAAGACGGTCAGAAAATGATCAGAAATGTCATTTCTAAAATCTAATATTGTGACGCAACAAAAAGAGAGCAATTTTTTGTATGCAGGCTGTGAAACAATATATACTCAAAACAGTGTTAGATCTGTAAGCACAGCTCCAGCTGCAGAAACAAGGAGGACCGACACTGTAGATATTAGGACTGCTCGGCTTACAAACTTTCCCAGGATGCTAAACAATACAGTTGTAGATGTCCTTCTCTTCACTACTGCATTATTCTTTGCAATAGGGATCCCCTGCCAAGGGCGGCCCGACATCTGACCAGTATACCAAAGCCTTTAGGTTGCTTTAAAGCATAAAGCCATACGTCACATGTATAACCCCCCACGTGTACCATACGGCATAAAGGTGAAGTCCGGACATACCACCCTCAGAATCGAGAGGACCAGTAGGAACTCCAGTCCAAGGAAAGAAGAGGTAATTTGTATATCCAGAAGAGAAAAGAACCAGGGGAGGAGGGAAGGAGTGAATACTGCAACAGTGAAATGGAGGGACATAGTACAGCTGTCTAAGATCTTAGCATAATGGTAGCTGTCCCTTTCTTCACTGTTGCAGTATTCCTTACAATAGGGAGACTGCAAAAGCTCAGGAAGAAGAAAGGGAAGAGGATGGAACTGCAAAGCTCTCCAGAAACCCATGAAGAATGGCACTAGCAAACCAACTCTAGCTCTGAATATCACATCCAACTTACAGTGCTTGGTAAATGTATGCACAGATCATCAGGTAGCTGCCTCAAGAATAGAGTTAGTACCTAAACCCTCTACAAAAGCACCAGAAGAAGCCACAGCTCAAGCAGAATGAGCCTTAACTGATGAAGAAAGGCTCTTGCCATGAAAGGCATAACAAAAAGAAATGGCTTTAAAAATCCACGAAGAAATAGTTTGCTTGAAAACAGCCAGATCTAGGATGAAAAGAAACAAAAGAGTTGATCTGATTTATGAAAAAGCTTAGTCTTATCCAAATATAGTCCGAGTTGTCTATGCATAACCAAAGTGTGAAGCACTCTCAATAGCAGACTCTGGAGAAGGGAAAAAAGTGGGCAAACGAACAGACTGATTAACAACTCATTCACCACCTTGGGCATAAAAGAAGGATTAGTATGAAGGGACACTCTGTCCTTATGGAAAATTAAAAAAAGGAGGACAAGCCATAAGTTGTATGTGATATCTGGACGAAGTCAAGGCTAACAAAAGAATAGTCTTCCAAGAACAATGCTGTAAGGAAGCTGAAAGCTGCATGTACAAAAAGAGCTTGGGTCAATTTTTCTAAAACAAAATTAAGATCCCAGGGAAGACAGGCAGGCTTCTTAGGAGGTCTAATATGAAGGATGCCTTTAAGAAACTGTTGAGCCTCAAATCTAGAAGTTAAACGGGGGTGATAAAGACAGGCAAGCAGAAATGGCTGACAAATGGTCCTTAACAGAGGAATAAGCCAACACAACATTGAGCAGTTCACACAAGTAAGACCGAACCAAAGGAACATCCACAGAAATTGGATCCAATTTGCAAGAAAGACACCAAACAGAAAACCTCTCATTTGGAAAAGTAGGATTGCCTAGTTGTGGGCTTTCTGACCTCCTGCAGGACCCTAAGTACATCCTTAGAAAAATGGTGTCGGTATGTAATCAAAATCATATTACTCAGCATGTCAGTTGAAGTGTGGACAGGTTAGGATGGATGAGAAATCCATTGTCTTGTGTGAGTAGGTCCACCCTGTGAGGTAACTTGTGATGACTACTCTTGGCTAAATGCAGAAGAGGGAATCAATCCTGTCTGGGCCAAAAGGGAGTCACCAACGAGATTTTGGGAACATCTTGTATTTTGAACAGGACTTTTGGAAGGATGAAAAGGCATAGAAAAACACCCCCTTCCACGAGAAAGATAGGGCATCCACCTTCCAGATCAGAGGTCCTGGGACTCTGGCAGAAAAAGAGGAAGTTATCTGTTCAGAAGGGAGGTAAACAGATCTACTTGTGGAGTACCCCACTGGTGGTCAATGTCCAGAAACACATCCCTGTGAAGCAACTACTCATGGGATTGTGTTGTGGACCTGCTCAGAGATTCTGCGACAATGTTCTGACTTGAGGAAATATAAACTGCCTGAAGAGTCGCACAGTACTGGATGGCTAGTTCCCAAAGCACAGTACTGGATGGCTAGTTCCCAAAGCACAGTACTGGATGGCTAGTTCCCAAAGCACAAGAGTCAACTGGCAAATGAGGTAAGATCTTGTCGCCCCTTGCTTGTTGACATACCACACCACTGTGGCATTATTATTTCTGTAAACACCTTGACAGGCTCTGGGGAGAAAAAAAGAGTGTGGAATGCTTGAAGATCCAGCAGAAGAGCTTTCATCCCCTTGACAATGATGTGTTTCCTTGCTGAGGTGATCAAGGACTCTGCCCCTTTAGACAGCCACAGGATGCCCCCCATCCCACGTCTGAAGCATCTGTGAACCGCTCCTGAGAGGGAATAGGGGGTTTGAAAAGGGAGCCCTGGATTGAGAGTCAACTGCTGAATCCACCACTGAAATTCCAGCTTGAGGCATGGAAGAACAGGAATTTAGTAGTCTAGGGATGAGAATGCTGAAGCCAAACTGACTTTAGAAACCACTGAATATTTCTCATGTGGAGTTTGGGAAAAGGGAACAAAGAAATGGTGGAGGCCATAAAAACCTAGAGGTCCCAGAAACTCCCTTACTGTGATTAAAGACAGAGGAAGAAGGGATTAAAAGTAAGAAATTGGAGTCAAGGCCCTGGGAGAGGGCAGGGATGCCAGCACGAATAGTCTATATCCTGCACCCCAGAAATACATGATCCTGTGAAGAAGTCTGAAAGGACTTTTGGAAATTTACAGTGAACCCCAGGCTTTGCAAAAGGGAAATGACAAAATGAAGATACTGCAGTAGAATCTCTGGAGAGGATGCCTGAAGCAGAAAATCATCCAAGTAGGGAAAGATTTGTAACCCTCTCAGTCTGCAAAACAGGAGTGAGGCATTTAATGAATACCCTTGGGGCAGCAGAAAGGCCAAAGAGCAAAGCAGAGAACTGAAAATGCCAGAAATCAACAGAAAAAACAGAAAATTTTCCAGAAAAAGGATGAATAGGAATGTGAAGATAAGCATCCTTGAGGTCCAGAGACAACAGAAAAGCCTGAGGACGCAGCAGAAGGAACAAAGTCTGAAGGGACAACATCCGAAAGGTGTTCAAATGAGAGAGGGCTAGAATGGGTCTCCATCTTTCTTCGGAACCAAAAACATTCTGGAGTAAAACCCCTTCCCCATTTGGAATAGCTTACCAAGTCAAAAAATCCTAAAGCACCCCTGGAAAGAAAGCCAACTGTTCCCGAGGGGGCTGAGGAATGCCCCTGAAAGTGGGAAGAAATTGCCAGACCATGTAATAACTTGGGTGGATAATGAAAAGAATCCAGGAATCATGAGTAATCTTTAACCAAACTAGAAGGGATAGACAAAGAGAAAGATGAAAAGAAAGAGGAATGTGGTTGAGAAGAACAGGATAGTCCGACAGCACTTAGTTTGTCAAGAAAATGAGATTTTTGGGTTACAGGAGTCTGGGTAGCTTTAGCAGCAAGAACAGAAACTCCTTGAGGTGGTTTTCAAAGACATAAGGGCATTAAAAAGGCCCCGAGTGAAATTATGCCATTCACTCTAAGGGTCCTTAAGAATAACAAAAACATGCTTTGTTTTCAGTTTCTTCTTCAAAGGGACATCTGCCCTGTAAAACTTAGAAGGCTCAGACGCCAGACAAAATTCCACAACTGTAGTCAGAATTTCCTTTCTAACCAAAATTTGAGGAACACCCCTAGATACTTTGGTAATAATCAGCTGCGGTTCCCCCTGAACATCCGAAGTAGATCTCTGCAAGGCCTCCAGGGACATGTGTAAGGTCGGATCCATTTGGCCTTCAAAGGAGTTACAGCAGAGGAATTCAATGGAAGAGCCAGGTGATCCTCCGGGATTTCACTAGCTTCGGGAGGGACATTGGCAGAGACGGCACAGAGGAAGAGTAAGACCAAGACTTCTTGGTCGTCATCTTCACAGACGGCTGACCCTCAGAGAAGGAAGTTCCCTGCATAGTGTCTTTCACTAAAAGCGTAAGATGCTGGTTCTCTAAATACAAGGCCAAAGAGGAAAGCTGACTATGGAGAGCCTTTTGAATGAAAACCCCACAAATGAGACAGGATGTATGGTCGTGGGAAGTGCAGAGACAAAATAAGCACTGTTCATGACGGTCTTTATGGAGAATCTGTCTCCTGCACTGATATTTACCCTTCCTGGATGACATGAAACCCCACAAGCAACAACAAAAAGGAAAAAGGAAGATAACAAAAACCCCATTGGGGCACTGATCTGAAACAGGCTGGTGAACCAGCAACGAATGGGCATTCAGACAGATGATCAAAAGATGGTGTTCGGACTGGCGGCAAAGAAATTCTAAGGCTGGTATGTTCGGACATCACCTTTATGCCCTTCGCTATATGTGGGGAGCATATGTGTGACGTGTGGTATACCTAAAAGCAACCTAAAGGCTTTGGCATACTGGCCGGATGTTGGGACGCCCTTGGCAGGGATCCATATTGTAAAGAATACTGCAACAGTGAAATGGAAGAACATTCTACTTTATACTGCAACATGGATTGCACTAACAGAAAGCTACATCACAGACAAAATGAAACAGGTTTTTACAAAGCCGAAGGTAGGAAATGGAATAATGGATGCTTTTCTTTTATGTTTTTTTTTTTCCATTTATTAACAAAGGCGGAACAATCATCTAGTGGGATCATTTTCAGATGCAACCCAGGATGGTATTACACAAAATGAATAATACAAATAAAAGATGAAATTGACTAGATACAGAATGTACATTGTAAAGAAGGAATCAGAGGAGAGGTGGATGATTTTGGGGACAATCCAACACCATGAGGGCCAATTATCAACACACGAGGAATTAGTGGACATTACTGATAGGACAAATGTTAACAACTTGAGTAATTTAAATGATTTGAATGATTTGTTTGATTGTTAAACAACTGTTGTTGTTCTTAACGAAAAGCAGGACTTTAAATTGTATAACTTTTCTTGTATGCATGTTGACAAGGAAGTGGCTAACTTAAGTAATGGTCTAACTTTTGTCCCAGTAAAAAATTGTAATATAGCAACAACCATTAATGACTTGAAATTATTTTTAAGGAAGCTAAATTTCAAGATACTTTTTGGTGATGGGATGACATCAGATAAGGAATTTTATATATCTAGTACATTTAATCCCCACTCCACCCGGTTTTAGCTATATATGAAAAGGTATGTGAAGCAGATATTGTGCACCTGCTAGAAAATAAGTGTCATAAGTTCAAGAATAATTTAACTCAGCAGGAAAGGGAAATTTTAACATATTTAGCTCAGCAAAACATCAGAACTATGAAACCGGATAAGGGTGGGGGGCTGGTTATCATGGACTTTTTGATTATAATACTCAAATAAAAAATATATTATACATGGACATATATGACGGAGAAATAACAAGGAATCAAGTCTTTATGGCCTATAGGAAAATAAGCAATCTTTTGCCAGACATGTTTTTGGAAAACAGAACTGATTTAGAATTAAATAATTATTTAACTATAGTATCATCAACAGTACAGATTATGTTTGGAAACGCAAAAATACATCAAGATATAAATAACCCTCCTTTACGTTCAATAGTACATGGAGGTAATTCTATAACATATGCCTGTGCTAAATACCTTGATAAGAAACTTAAAATATTTATAGAGAAGGAAAAGCAGATTTGTAAGGATTCATGGCAATTTTTGCAATTATTGAAGGAGATAGAATATTTGGAAGATTTTCTCTTCCTTACGGTGGATGTTAAAGATATACCACAACAGCAGCGTACAGAAGAGATTAATGACTATCTGATTACCCAGGGGGTCCCTTCAAGTAGAAGTCAACTTATATGCTGATTTGTTTGAGATTGTCTTGTGTAATAATTACATATTCTTTGATGGTAATTATTATTTACAAAAGATAGTGGTGGCGATGGGATCACTATGCGGTACCATTTTTGCAAATTTAGTTATGGAATGTTGGGAAAGGTGGTTTGTGATAGGTAATGAAGAATTTAGTAGGCATATTAAGTTGTACATTCGTTACCTGGATAAGATTTTTGATTTATGGACAGAAAACTTACAGAAGTTAGAACAATTTGTTCTACTTATTAATGGCACTACTCAGTTTTTGTAATTCACTTATGAAGTCACTGCTGACAATATTGATTATATGGACGTAAATTTAAGAAAGGATGTGGTAAATAGAAGGTTAATATCTAGAATACACAGAAAAGCTACATATTCAAATTTATTTTTTCATTATCAAAGTGCACATCCGACATACAATAAAAAATCAGTAGTGAAAGGTCAATTTGTCTGTGCAGCCAGAATGGCTACTTTGGACTTGAATTTTGAGGATGAATGCAATACACTGATAGAAATATTCTTGGTTAGGGGTTATCCAAGAGCTCGGTTGAATGAATTGTTCACTGAAGTCAAGCACAAAAGGCAAAGCGGATATTTGACTCTGATTTTGAACAACTGTGTTTCTGATATTTCCATAAGAGAGACATCGGATAAGGATAAGCATGACTGTGCATTAAGTTTTATTACAACATACACCACTGATTATTATAGTATCAGAACTATACGTATGAAAAACTGGGTGATTATAGAAAAAGACAAATAAGGGAGAAATTTAAGCAAGGACTGAAAATGGTGGAAAGAAGAGGCATCAGTTTGAAGAATTTAATAGAAGTAAACAGCAGGAGAGATAATAATAAATATTCTGGTATGAGAAAACGTGGGATGTGCAATTTTTGTAGCTATGTATTTTTTTGGGATGCAATTTGAAATAAGTATAAAACAGAGGGGTAAAAGGGCCATTTAATTGTAACACAAATGGTTGTTTATTTAGCTATTTGTAAAAAATGTCCCTCTTATTATGTTGGAAAAATGGAGAGAACTTTCAAGGAGAGAATATACGAGCATCAGTATGTGACTAGAAAAGGAAAGCTAACTAATGCACTGTCCAAACACGTTGCTACTAATCAGCACCATCATTTTCAATTTTTAGTTATTCGGCAAGTAAAGGCTAATCCTAGGGGGGTCCTTGGTCCTTGCAGTTAGAAAAACAATGAATGAATATGGCAAATTGTGCTAAATGCTTATACATGGCTGGGCATCAATGAGTACAGCTCCATTAGCAGTATTTTAAAACTCAGGGCTCTTTGTAGATAATGTAGAAATTTTACCAATTAGGTACTGATAAGTTTAAACTAATTCAAACATTATTAGGACTTTTTGCATTTATTACAGGACACATGCTATCATGCAAGTTATTGCTGACAGTGTTTTAGGGTATTTTTAGTGGTGTAATTATAAAATATTGGATTATATATTGTTATGTCAACTGTAATTGTTTAAATGTGTATAAGGAGTGTTAAGAGGATCATAGGCTGGGATGTGTTTTAATGTGAATATCAATGACAGGGTCATAGTAGTAAATTTTGCTTTGTAAGGTTGATCTAATTTTAAGTATACAGTTCCTTTAAGAAAAGGTTTTTAAAATACATAATTTCCTGTGTTTCGGGTTTTGGCAGACTCTTAGAGAATATTTAAATGGTATTTTTGAAACTAAAGTTTGTCTGAAGAAGTTCAACATGAATTAAACAAAAGTGCTCACAGTATTTAAATAAAAAACTTTGTTTTAGTAAGCATCCATTTACCTTGCCACTCATGTCATTTTATCTAGTTTGTTTTTTTTCTGGTTATTTGGACATTGCAGCAATGTACTGGACAGAAGAGGAAAGAGAACTTAGCAAATATTGGAAGAGAAACAGGGAGAATCCTGGAATTAGTTATGAATGATCAGATACAGCAATTTGACACTGTTCCTGTAACAGTCTGTGTCCCTGGCAGTCTATGCCATTCCAGTAGCACAGTTCTCCCAGGAGAGTCAGTGCTGCTCCTACTGTA
This sequence comes from Protopterus annectens, assembly GCF_019279795.1. Taxonomy (NCBI): domain Eukaryota; kingdom Metazoa; phylum Chordata; order Ceratodontiformes; family Protopteridae; genus Protopterus; species Protopterus annectens. The sequence goes on from NC_056743.1 coordinate 1,014,548,895, forward strand.
GCACTATCTTTGTCCCAGGGGAGTCGATGCTGCTCCTACCCGTCCTTGTCCCTGAGGACTTGATGCTGTTCCTGTAGCACAGTCCTTGTTCCCGAGGAGTTGATGCTGTTCCTGTAGCACAGTCCTTGTTCCCGAGGAGTTGATGCTGTTCCTGTAGCACAGTCCTTGTCCCGGAGGAATCGATGCTGCTCCTGTAGCACAGTCCTTTTCCCAAAGAAGTCAGTACTGTTGCTGTAGCACAGTCCTTGTCCCAGGTGAGTCGATGGTGTTCTTGTAGCACAGTCCTTGTCCCAGGGGAGTCAATGCTGCTCCTGTAGCACAGCCTTTGTCCCACAAGAGAAGATATTATCTCTGTAATATAGCCTTGTCTAAGGTGAATTTATGCGGTTTCCATCACAGAGTCCTTGTTCCAGATGAAGTGATGCTGTTCCTGCAGCACAGTCCTTGTCCCAGTTGAGTTGATGATGGTCCTGCAACACATGAATTTGCAGGTTGTACGGATAGGTGAATTATGTTACACTTATAGTACAGAGGTGGTGACCAACCCCCAAACGTCATCCTCCCATTGGTCAAGCTCAGGCTTTCAGCTCTTAATGTCACTCTAATGGTAACAGCACTGTTCATAACTCACCAGGTGACTTGATACTGTTCCTGTAGTACAGTCCTTTTCCCAGATGAGAAGATGTGGTTCTTGTGATAGTCTTGTCCCAAGTGAGATTATGCTGTTTGTATAGTACAGTCATGAGATGCTGCTGCTCCTCTGGCATGGTTCTTGTTCCAGGTGAGCTGCTATCTCTGTTCTAGTCTCAGGTGAGGTGATGCTGGACCTGTAGCACAGTCCTTGCACCCAGTTCCTGTGGCATTGGCATTGTCCCAGCTAAGATGATGCTGTCGCTGTAGTAGAGTGCTTGTCACAGATAAGTTGATGTTGTCTCTGTAGCACAGTCCTTGACTCAGGTGAGTGGATGATGTCCCTGTAGCCTTGTCATTGTCCCAAATGATTTGATGCCACTTCTGTAGTACAATCTTTGCCCCAGGTGAGCAGATGCGATACTTGTATCAATTATCAAATGATTACAGGCTAACTATAACATGACTTCTGCCAACATATGTCACCTCCAAATACCTCGGTACATTATCTCTATTCAGTTTATAAGCAGGGATTCCTCACAGCCATTTCTTCAGTTATATTCCCCCCAGTCAAATCCATTCTTTTAAGAATAATTCAAAAATAAAAAAACTTTATTTTTGCTATGAGTATGCATTCACCTATTTACACCTCACAAGTTACCGTACCAGCATGGTTTTAACTAAAATGGTTGAACTATTTACTGCATACTGGCTTTTTTTTTGTGGTTCCATCTTTCTATTCTGACTTCATATTTTCATAGGTTCAAAGGTGAATACTAGGCTAATGGCCACTAGGGCCTTTATAAGCCTAGCCTCACAACCCTTTAGATGTTGTATCTTGTGTGTTTATATTGGGAGAGGGTTGTTAGTTTGGACATTACCAGAGTACACAGAGGAACTATGTTAATTTGGACATGATTTACTGGCTGCCTCTGTCCATCAGAGACATGAGGACCAAACCCATGGTGAATTCACGATTTCCCATCCACTGATCTAGGTTACACTTGAACAGAGTTTGGGAGGGATGGGGAGCCTATTCCGGAAAACAAGAATTCCCTGAAATACATATCTGTCTTTCCAAAATGTCCTGTTTAAGTGACAAGCAAAATTTAAATCCTTAGATCTAATAGTTCTGATGCTGCCTATTCTGCAGTTGTACATAAAGGTCTATTACAGTGGGATCAAGGGATGCCTTGAATGCCAGGCACATATCACCACTCAGAACTACGTAGGAGACTGAGTATAGATAGGGCTTTAATGTGATCTGCATAGCACAGTATGTTTATGCCCTGGATTCTTTTGGTAAGGAACCTTTCTGGATGCTCCAGTTGTTGCACATGTCTGGTCAGATACATGCCAAAGGGGGCATTATGCTTAGTGATAGGTCTGACGAGGGCCATAAAAGTGGCACAATGACCTTCCTGGCCCTAGATGTCATGCCATTACTTATAAGCTAAGTGAAACAGGATGATTTCCTTACTACCTTGGCCATTTGGTGGTCGAAGGCCAGGTTACTATTTTCTTTTGTTCTCAAATCCCCGACTAGTGGGTCAATTCTTAGGGGTATTTTATTGATGATGAAATTTCACCTGGGTGGCTGATTTCCTAAAAGGCACTATTATGCATTTCTTGGCATTGAGGTTTACGCTGAGACTTTGGCACCAGTATTTGTATGACTTAGAGCCTTTTTGCAAGATGTTAGTGGTCTTGGGTAGAATCTATGATTGCTCCTTGTTTGCAGTCATCCGCGAACTTTGTCGGCCAGAGGCCTTTGACAATGGCTTTGAAGTTATTCTCATCTCTTGCCTGAAATGACAACAGGGCAGGCAGAAAATTGACAGTCATATAACAGGTTGGGGAGGGATTTTTTTGTATGCCCTAACCCCATCTTTCCTTAAAGCACAGCCACGGAAGGGCCCACTTTTGCAGATGACTGACGTTTTAGTGTTTCTGCATCAGGAGCTCAACTCACACATGTAATATTATAGGGAGTACACATAGTTTTTCTAACCTCTCTGGTTGAAGGTACAGGCAAGACAGACTCTCCTCATTAATCCTCCTGGGGCTGTATCATGGGAAAATTACGGAGATAATCAAGGCCCAAACAACAGACCTAGACTTTGCAGTCATATCCAGTTTGGAAACGCTTTGGAAAGGAATTTAATAAAAATCCAGAAGCAGCTTGAAAAAAAGTCATTAAAAAAGGTGTTAGAGAGGAAAGCTGTAGGTGTAACTGGAAAAAAACTTTGCCACCCTAAGCAAATGAAATAAAAAGCTGGTTAATCTGATTGTGCTAATAGAACCCAGTTAAGGTACAAACTGCAACAAACATGCATAGTATAGAAGACACATTCCACGACATTCAGAAGAGGGAAAGAAAAACAGGATGAATATGGAATTGCTGAGAGACAACTAAAAAACAGCTTCGGAAGAAATCAAGGATGACTGGAGAAAAATCTATTGCTCTTTATTCTAGGGTTCTTACTCAGAAGCACACTGGTGATGATCAGTCTGCCCCACGATGGCAACAGGAATGCTGTTACCAACAGATCATGCTTTGGCCTAGCTGCCACCTTCAATACAACATGCAAAATATTTATTAAATACTGCCTCCCAGACTGCCATCTGCATTGCCATGTCCAACACTGTCTGTAAAATATGTTCTGCAGGCTGCAACCTTTAGTGGCATTTGCAATATTGTTTCCATAAACGAGCACAAATTACAATGCCACTTTTTACAACTATAGCCTTTCATTTTTTTTTATTTTTTTTTTTTTTTACATGAAAGGCATCACTTCTTAGGTAGCTCATGGAAGCCTACAATTTGCAGAAGTGTAATATGCAAACTAGAAAACTAATACACAGTGCTAACATCCCCAGCAACATCAGCACCTCTTCTGCTAAATTAACAGAGCCATTTACACCAGTGTAAACTGTGGAACTCTCACTGTACATAGCATATCACACAGGTCTCTCTGTCTGACTAGCTCTGCTGCATGTGTGGTAAACTCAGTCCATGAAGGCTACACACTTTCTTTCAAATCCACCTGCACTTCCTAAACTATAATTTAGGAGAGGAATGCTCCATTCAAACCTCTTCAATGCTCCATGATATGTTAGTAGAAACTACTGCTCTAAAGAAAATTGTTTCTTCCTTCTCATTTTCTTCTGCCATACATCAAACTGCTTTAAATACTCAACACTGTTACATCTGAGCTGCACATCCCTTTTAATAGGTTCATAGGTTCATAGATTAGTACTAGGCTAACTGCCCTTGCGAGCCATTTTAAGCCTAGCCAATTATCCCTTGTGAGACTCCAACCCTGCATCTTGTGTTTCTAAGGCAAACACCTTAACCATTAGGCCACCCTCCCAACTATAAGCATTCAGACAATCTGCTTGATGGACCCATTTCCCAAAAGAATTTGAATCCCTACATCATACATTAATCCTTTAAATACTAACGGAAAATGATAATACAAAGAACCATATTCTCCTAATGTTGTGGACTGCTGTTTCTTTAAGTGAAATCTGCGACAGTAATTTAGTCTGCCAGACACTATGGGTAATTAAAAGAAAGTGTGTTGGTTACACAACAGCAGGCTGTATCCTGCTTGGTTCAGTGTGTGGTGACCTGCTGTAATTGCTGTGTACACAGTGCATGGGTTATGATACCTTATATCTGATAAAAGGAAGATGGCATGATAAAGCACTCTGCTATGCTGATATCACGTATACAAGGGACTGCTGTAACAGAAATACAACTCTAAGTAATCTCTGCATACACAACTGATAAACTCATTGTTTTACTTCGTGGACTGGGAAAGGGTGTACATCTTAGCAACCATATCTCAAAGTTGTACGCAGATCTGCCACTGTGAACCCCTACTGAATTTTAAGTTAAACAAAACAAAAATTTTAAGGCCTGCAAGACTAGCTCAGCAGCTAAAACTAAGTCCACCAATCTCCTCTTTTCCTATAATTCTATGCAGAGAAAGACCTCACACTTTCAAAATCTTGGTCAGCCCACAGAAGGTGGAGCACAAGACAAGAAGCCACCAGTGATGTAGATATAAGGTCGCTATCGTAACTTCCAAAACCCTATCAAAATGGAAGGGGGGAGGAGTGTGGGGTCATAGAAGACGACGGACCTGGTCGTAAACATCTATCATCATGCTAAATACATAATTTTCATATGTGGTAGGGACTGGCCCATCCTCCTCTACCTAGTCCCAAACAAATCCTGCTATGCAGATCACTGTACAGGTTGCCTTAAAAGAGAGAAAACATAGAAAGACCTGAACTAGAGATATCTAACTTAAAAATGTCTTACAAAGAAAAAAGTGCAATACACTATTCTTTCAAAAATGTGGCAGGAGATGATTAGCAGGCCCAGGGTTCATGGATCTATAAAGAATGCACATTATATTGTCAGTGAGTAATGTGATTATCAGGGGAATAAACAATACACCTCGAAGAGTTGGAAATACTGAGGCTAAACAAACGTGTGTTCTGGTAACAGATGGAGGAGCAATATACAGCCTAAAGACAGTATGCTGTTGACCTCCAGGAAGACTACTTCTACAAAAGAAGCAAGGTACAATGAGAGCAGCAGAGGACCTCAAGAATCAAGAGATATCTAGCAAGCTCACACAGAAAGACCAAAAGGCATTGTCATGAAGATATGTATACCTGGCATACAACAGAAGTCACCATTGTGACCTTCTCAAGAAGTCAACAGCTTCTGATAAGAGGCAGAGCAACACTGCTGAATAACTCGCTCCTGTTCAAAATAATAAATCTGCACTACTGCTCATTTCTCAAAAATACCTCCTACCAAGTCTAAACTAACTGTGTCTGAAGTATTGAATATTGTAAAAGAGATAAAAGAACGGGAAGAGTGACCTTTAGAAATGGGAGGGAGCAAATTACAAAGAAATAAATGGAAACTGTGGGAACAATACGAAATATAGTGTTGACGGGAAGAGGTAAGGTTTAAGGGAAGCAACAGAAGTTGAAACAAACTGAAATGAATAAAACAAAAGCCACGTCAGCAGAAACCAGCAGCAAAGAATCCAATATTAAGTGTTTTATTAACATCCACTTTTCGTTCAAGAAAACTGAACTTCTTCAGACAAACATCAAAAGGTAACAAATGTAAAAAAACTCCTTATATACACAATTAACAACACATGGTACATTTGAATGGACCAACCAACTGGTTGAAACTCGCTGACATCAATTTGTGGGAAAAAGCTGATCTCAAAAAATAGTTTTATGTTTTACTTCTTATTTTTCGTTATTAAATTGGTTCTATTTATTATGTTTCATTTTTCTTGGTTTTAAACATTTTATGTTTAGACACATTTTCATTGACAATTTTTTACTTCATGTTGGTCAGTTGTCTGATTTCAAAACACAATTTGTAAAGATCTGACTTTTGTATGCAGTAGCTCTTTAAGAAGCTTTGAGATCAGCTTTTTCCCACAAATTGATGTCAGCGAGTTTCAACCAGTTGGTTGGTCCATTCAAATGTACCATGTGTTGTTAATTGTGTACATAAGGAGTTTTTTTACATTTGTTACCTTTTGATGTTCGTCTGAAGAAGTTCAGTTTTCTTGAACGAAAAGTGGATGTTAATAAAACACTTAATATTGGATTCTTTGCTGCTGGTTTCTGCTGACATGGATTTTGTTTTATTCATCAAGGTTTAAGGGAAGGCAGGAATTGAACAATTTATGGAATGTTGAACTGACAGCTGTAAAGAAAGAAAATATATGTGATATATAATATATGTAAATGGAGAAAATGTTAATGTGGTTTGCTTTCTTTTCTATTAATGTGCGTGTGCACCTATGTCTTAAGTGATAATTTAATAAAGGTGTTTAAAAAACACCTCCTATCAAAAGACATTTACTACCCCGTAAGAAACAATGAGAACACTATCTTCAACCTAATCTAGTCATCCTATGGATCAGCTAATGCAGAACGAGCATTTATGAAAAGTGGCCTTTACTAACTGGAAAACAATTCCATGAGATAGAAGAAAGGAAACCGCTGATTCATTATTCATTTAAACGACCTAACAACTTCCTTATCAAGAAGTGTACATGCTATGCAGATAATGGTTAAAATACAATCGGATAAAAGTGCACTCTAAATATTGTTCGTTACATAACTACTCAACTTTTCTGTAGAGATAGCAAAAGTGTACTATATAAATATATTTAATAACAATTAAGGATACCACAGAGCTGATTTGCATCTGAAATGTTGCCTATACATCTTTACTAACCAGCTAACACTTAATATGTTTTATAATACTACATATACTGTAACTTTTAATCTTATTATGATGACAATTTGTATATGCCATTTTTAATGTTTATATTTTTCAGTCTCGCTATGAATTTACTTCATGTTTATACTATAACAAATCCAACTGTAATGTACTGCTGTATTCTTACACTATTTATAGCTCCCGACCATGGCTGAAAAGGGACAATTTAAGAAGTCTACTCACCTGGCATACAAATAAATAAGCCCTCAAACAACCTGAAAAAATGGGATCATCCTGAGACTAAATGTAAGGAAGTCGACTAAGTCAGCAAAAGGTTCCCCTTAACAACAAAGAGGAATCTGAAAATTAAGCAGAGGAATTGGGCTAAAAGCAATCCATTAGCAGGACAGTAGCAGTCAGCCTGGGCACAAATGTAGCATAAGGTGCAAAGCCAACAACAGAAAAAAATCTTCGTCGAAGGGGAATCTGGTGAACCGGCAGTGTATTAACTAAAAGATACTGAGCAGTACTTCATCTAACAGCCTGTGTCGACTGCCTTAATTTCACAAGGAAAGTGAATAAAAGGGAGTGAAAAGGGGGATGAAGGGAAGAGTGAGGAATACTCAAGACCCCTTTGCAACATAAATAAGATCTAAGAGTGTGAAGGTTCAACTGCTGCAAGGATGACGCTTTCTACTTTAAAAAGCAACAGAATGACAAAGGGTAAGGGTTTCAAACAAAGCAATGCATAAACACTAAGGCAAAGGGAGTACATTGTCCTGAAAGGAGGAAAGAAAACAAGAATGGAGCCATCTACAAAGGGGAAGTAGAGATTATCATGAATGGGAAGCTATACAACAAAGCAGCAGACAGCAAAGCTTCATAAAGCCATATAGCAGACAACTCCACTCAAAAATATTGGCAGAAATTATTTTCAAGGGAACAGCAGTAGCACAAGACATGTACCACAGAATGGATAGGATGAAGGCACAGGAGATATTGTGTGCACACACAAACCTTATTAACCTAGGAAAATTAAACAGTTAAAGGAAAGTACACTTGCGTAAAATCTTACCATAACAGTAGATGTCCTTATTTTCACTGATGTAGCATTCTTCATGGAAGGGATCTCCTGATAGCCCAATATCCTGCCAGTATACTAAAGCCTTTGCATCCTCCCAGCATTGTACATCAGGCGTATGCTCCATGAGCAGACATAGGGCATAAAGGTAATGTATGCATGCTTGATGCTCAGAACTGAAGTGCCCCAGGAGAACTAGAGCAACCCAGGATAAAAAGAACATGCACATCCAGAGGGAAGGAGAAATGGGAGAAAAAGTGCAAAAAGACAAAGACCACTTGGCCAACAAAGTGTTCCCAAGAGAAGAAAAAGAGAAAAGGGGACAGGAAGGAGGAACTGAATACTGTAAAAGTGAAAATAAGGACATCTACTATTATGGTAAGATTTTATACAACTGTACTATGCCCTTCCTTACCACTTTTGCAATATTCATCACATATGGGAGAGTACAAAAGCTACTGTAATGGATGGGAGGAGGAAGATACTGGGGAGCCCTCTACAAATCCATGAAGGATAGTCTTGACAAATCCTGCCCTGGCTCTGGAAATAACATTCAGTTTGTAATGTTTAGAAAAAGAGTGGACAGAGGACCAAGCAGCAGTTTCAGAGATGGATCTAGTATCTAAACCTTTGAAGAAAGCTGCAGAAGAGGCTACTACCCATATAGAGTGAGCCCAAACTGAAGCCAGAAAGCGGTTTACCACGAAAAGAATAACAAAAATAAATGGCCTTAATAGGTTTTCTTGGATGCCTGACATGAAGGACGCCTTTGAGGAACTGGATGTCCTCAAACTGAGAGGCCAATCGTGGGTTCAGGGGCAGACAAGCAGAGACAAAAGACAAGTAAGCTTTAAGAGAAGAACATGCTAGGCCAGCATGGAATACTTGACACAAGTAAGGACTAAAGGGGCCCTCACTGAGAAAGTTTCCTAGTGATGCTGACAAACCAAATAGAAAATCTCTTTCATTTAGCCATATAGGATTTTCTGGCCTCCTGCAGAACCCCAAGCATGTCTTCAGAAAAGTGCTGTCTAACAGGGATTAAAACCCTTGCACCCAAAGTGTCAACTGAAGAGTGGAGTGAGGGTGAATGAGAGACCCCTTGTCTTGTGTGAGAAGATATATCCGGTGAGTAACTTGATGATTGCCTCTAGCCAGGTGAAAGAGAAGGGGGAAACAGTGCTGTCTGGGCCAAAAGGGAGTCAACAGCAAGATTCTGGGGGAGTCCTTTCTGATCTTGTGCAGGACCCTGGGAAGCAGAGGAAGAGAAGGGTAAGCATACAGGAACATTCCTTGCCAAGAAAAGGACATGGCACCCAACTTCCAAGTCAGAGGACTTGGGACTCTAACAGAAGTGAGGAAATTTCCTGTTCAGAGAAAAGGCAAAAAGATCCACTTGAGGAATACCCCCACCAATGTACTATGTCCAGAAACATCTCTCTGGGAAATATCCATTCATGAGGTTGTATCCTAGACCTACTCAGGCAGTCTGCCAAAATGTTGTGTTCTAAAGGGATGTAGACTGTCTAAAGGGTTACCTGATGGCAGATAGCCAAATTCAGTGCCAGAAAGGTTAGTCTGCAAGGATAAGATCTTGTGCCTCTTTGCTTGTTGATGCTGTCTGTAAAGATCTTTAAAGGGCCTGAAGACCAAAGAGAATGAAAGGCCTATACAGCAAGAATGAGCACCCTCATCTGTTTTCTGTTGATGTGGTCCCACCTCTAATAAAGGGGCTATAGACCCTGAACCTTCATATTGTTGGAAAAGGTTTCCCACCCCAAATTGGAAGTATCTGTGAACAGCTCTTAAGAGTAAGAGTAGGAATCTGAAAAGGCAGGCCTGAATTGAGGGAGATCTGCCAAATCCACCAATGAAACTCAAATTTGAGACAAGGTAGTAAGGGAACTGGAAAAGTCCAGAGGGTGGCAATGCTGGAGCTACACAGTCTTTAGGTACCATTGAAGCTTCCTCACATGAAGCTTGGCAAAGAGAAGCATGGGAATGGTGGATGCCATGAACCCCAAGACTCTCAAAAAATCCTTGCATGAATGAGAAAAAGGCAAAGCAGTGACTGGAAGTAGGTTGCCAGACAGAGAACCTTGGGAGAAGGAAGAGAAGCCAGTATTGGAATGGTTTGGATTCTGCAACCCAGAAAAATGTGGTCTTGAGAAGAAGTCAGAACTGACTTCTTCAAATTAAATATTAATCCAAAAATGCATAAAGGAAGCATGGTGAAGTAGAGATCCTGCAGAAGCCTGGATTGAGAAGGAGCATGAAGAAGCAGGTCGTACATATATAGGAATATCTGGATTCCCTGAGGCCTGCATTACTGAATATCCTTTGGGCCAAGGAAAGACCAAAGGGCAAAGCAGAGAACTAAAAATGAGAGGAATAAGCAGAAATGCAAAACGTAGAGATGGTGAATTGGAATATGAAGATAGGTATCCTTTAGGTCTAGGCAGACCAGAAAGGCCTGTGGAAATAAGATAAGAAACAAGAGTCTAAAAGGAAAATATCTAGAAAGAAGGAATATTTAGGAAAGTGTCGAGAAAGGAGAGGTCTACGGCAGATCTCCATGACCCCTCTTTCCTGGGAAACAGAAACTCTCTGGAGTAAAAACCCTGTTCCTCTTTGAGATACTGGAATGGGTTGGATGGTGCTCTGACCCAACAGATCCTGCAGAACCACAGAAAAATGAGGAAGTTGGTTTGGAGGAGGTTGAGGAAGACCAGAGAAGGGAGTAAAGATTTTTATACCATAAAATAACTATGATGGGTAATGTACAAAATCCAAGAGTCTGAAATAATCTGTTGGCAGACAGGGAGAAACAGAGAAAGCCTGAGACACAGGAGAACTTGGCTGAGGAGGGGGAGAAAATATGTTAGATGGAGGTAGAATTGTCCTGAAACTGGGGCTTTTATAGGTTCATAGGTTCATAGGTTCATACTAGGCTATCTGCCCGAGGGCATTTACAAGCCTAGCCCATAGTTTTGTGGCTTACGCCACCCCTTTAGTATGGGGAACTATACCCATTATTTTGCTGTGCCTCTGTCGAGCAGTGACACTGAGGTAATCCCTGGGGTATATCTGCGATCTCCCATACATTGGTCAAGATTTCTCTTGAACAAGGCCAGCGAGGTGCTCTGCCTCACATATACCGGGATTTTATTCCACAGCATAGGGAGTCTTTGGGTGATGAATCTATCCCTCCAGCACATCCTATTAATAGCCATGTCGAGGTTTAAGTCTCCCGCCCTTGTGGCTCTGACGGATCTAGATTTTTTGAGGTGAAGCATATTCATCAAACCTGGGTTTGACAACGCGATGTAAGTGAGGCAAAGGTCACCTCTGAGGAAGCGGTGGCGACTGAATAGAGCTGGAGTTCTTTCAGTCGGGCAGCATAGGACAGATGTTTGAGACCCTTTATCCTTTTGGTGAGGAACTTTTGTGGCCTCTCCAGCTGCTGCAAGTGTCGGGTCAGATACATTCCGAATGGGGCATTGTACTCAATCATTGGTCTGATGAGTGATGAGTATAGGGAGACTATGACCTCCCTTGATCTAGATGAGAATCCCTTCATGATAAGGTGGGCAATGTAGAAGGTCTTCCTAACTACTTTAGCTACATGGGTGTCGAATGACAGACTACTATCAACCTGGGTCCCCAGGTCCCTGATAACTTGTTCTGTGCTCAGTGGATTGCCACCTATTTGGTAGCTAGGGGTAACCTTGTTTTTCCCGAAGGGTATGACTATGCATTTTTTGGCATTTAACTTTAGGCCATGGCTCTGGCACCAGTTATCCGTTTCTGTGAGACCCTTCTGAAGGATATCTGTGTCAGATGTGTTTTCTACTATGGCGCCCAGTTTGCAGTCATCTGCAAACTTTGTCAGCCATAACCCTCCTGTGTTTGCTTGTACTTCGGAAAAGTAGATGCCAAACAAGAGTGGGCCCAGGACTGAGCCCTGTGGTACACCACTTGTGACAGGCTTTGAGACTGACATGGCGCCAGCAACTCTGACCCTGTGGGTTCTGTCACTCAGCCAGTTTGCAACCCATCTTGTGATGTATGGGTTAACATTTAAGCTGATGAGTTTTTCAATGATACCCGAGTGGGGTATTGTATCGAAGGCCTTCGCCAGATCGAGGTAGGCTGTATGGACTGCCTTTCCCTCATCAATGGCTTTGGTGACTGTTTCGAAAAAGTCAACCAAGTTTGAGCTTTAGATGTCTGGGTGGGTTTATCAGAGAACATGCACTTAGGAACCCCTTTCCTTTTAGATGGCTGACGAGGTTGGCCTTTGAACAAAGGCAAACTTAGGACAGTTTCTCTGATATTTGGGGATGAGAGAAACAAAAACTTGTTTTAAGATCCTGCATAATTTTACCTTTGTCTTAAACAAGTCAACAGCCATACAAAAGAGATTTCAATTGTCCAAAGGAGCTTCTATGAGCTTGGTCTTAATATCATCAGGTAAGGCCTGGAGGCAAATCCAAGAGTACCTCCTTGTAACTTAACCTGAAGCAGCAGCTCTAGAAGATGCATCAGCTGCATCATAACTACATTTGATGGAGTGACGGCCTACCTGTGAAGTAGAACTGAAAAAGGAAAGGGCAGCAGTCTTACCTTCAGAGTCAGGAAGGTCTGACAAGTTGACATAAAAGGGCCAAGACATGCCTGGTCAAATGGGCTTGATAATTTATGTCCCTGAAGGACATAGCAGCAGAAGCATAAACCTTTCTCTCTAGCTTCTTCACAGCCAGACTATTTTTTTTATCAGAAGAGAGGTTTGGAAAAGGCTAAAAGCTTGGAAGGCTTGATCGCAGAAACAAAGACCACAGCAGGATCTGAAGGAGGATGCTTACAAATGTAGAAAACAGACAGTCCTCAGGGAACAAAAGGTGCTGGTAGACAACAACACAATGTAGAAAAGAAAACAGCAGCACCCAAACACGGCTAAAACCAATAACATTTGTAGCAGTTTTACTGAAGAGGTAAGCGCTTTCACACATTCACTGTGGGTCTGATGAAGCACAAATTTTATTGGTTTTAGCCATGTTTGGGTGCTGCTGTTTTCTTTTCTACATGCTTACAAATGGACTTAAAGGCTTTAGGTACCTTATAAAGACAGTCAAGCATCTTAGGAGTTGGAGATTGGGAATCAGAAGCCAAAGAGCCAGCTGCAAATGTATCCGACATGGGGGGAACAGCAGGTGATTTTGGAGATTCCATTTTAACAGCTCATACCTCCTCTTTTGAATGAGCAATAACCTCTTAAAATGCTTCATCACGCACACCACAGTGTCCACAAAAGACAACTACTCAAAGGGAAAATCAAGACTCAAGGAATCCACTTCCTCTGACCCACAGTCCAAGGATTTGGTAATTTGTGAGGAGAAGATCAAGAATTTATCTGCTGAATCCATCTCCTCATCTGAAAAATCAGATTCCCTTGACCTTTTGGCTGGCGTAAACGACCAAGGAGAAGCAGGAAGAGATAACCAGTGATGGGGCCCTCAAGGCCATCAGGGCATTGAACAAACCCTGGGTAAATTTACTGCCATTCCCTTTGAGGATCCTTAGTAATGGGAAGAATATGCTTAGTTATCAGATTCTTCTTTAATGGGACACCAACTCTGATGAACCTAGAGTGCTCAGAGCCATTCCCAGACTCAATAAGGGTACCAGAAACCTCTTCCCCAACAAGAATCTGGGTACCCCCCCTAGGTCCTTTGGAAATTATCAGCTATGCTTCCCCCTCAACGTCCATGGTGGATGTTTGCACAGCCTCAGAGGACATGCAAGAAGCTGGTTCCACGCCTGCCTCTGACAGGGTCACGGCAGAGGAAACCAGCGTCAGCACCGGACATCTTCGGTATCTTCATCTACCTCAGGATAGATACCTGACAGAGGCTGGACAGCAGCAAAGCTACACCAAAACATTTTGGCCTTATTTTAAGAGATGACTGTACCTCTGGATGGGCGGATTCAGCTATAGTACCCCGGGTCAAAAGTGAGAGAGACTGGTTCTCAAGGTAAATGGATAAATAAGACAGATGTCTGTAAAGAGTTTTGGGAGCAAAAGCCTGACACAAAGACGCGTATAATGGAACCAGAACAAAAAAACATTTTTATGGTTTATTAGTTATTTTTGAAGCAAAAGCCTGACAAATGGTACACTGGGTATGATCGTGTGAAGCACCTAGACAGAGTAAACACTTCTCATGATGATCTTTATGGGGAATCTGCCTCCTGCACTGACATTTTCCCTTCCTAGATGACAAACCCTAAAGTGCACAAAGAAAAGAAGAAAAAGTTAGAACCCCAATGGGGCACTTACCTGTAAATGACCCAGTTGAAACCAGCTCAGCAAAGTATGTTCAGACTGATATTCAACTGTGGCATTCAGACTGCCACCAAAGAAGTTTTGAGTATTGAGTGTGCGTACATCACCTTTATGCCCTACACCCGCAAAGGAAGCGTAGACCTGATGTATGATGCTGGGAGGATGTAAAGGTGTTTGTACACTGATCAGATGGTGGGCTATATTTGGCAGGAGAACCCACATGGGATGAATACTGAAGGACATCATGATGCTCTCTGAACCTACAAACTACAGGGTACAGAAATAGCAAAACTTGGAAAAAAAAGATTCCCATGGAGATTGACCAAAAACGAATTCCACGCTAAAAAAATTCTGAGGAAGGTGCCCTTGCCTAGATGGCATGAAAGTGAAAGGGGGAGTATTCCACCTGACCCTAAGCCCCAGTGAAGAGGTCTCCTGAAAGGGACAGTATGTGTGGGAAGATACCAACTAGGTACGACCTAAAATTACTGTCAAAAAAGAAATAAAAAAAAAAGTACTGTGGATGGCATCCAAAGATCGGATGCCATAAACACCAAAAGGATTGCACATTAGAAGGTGAAAAGAGTGCAAGGCATCTCACAAAAAGGTAAACTGCTAGGGATATAGCACATCCTGACACTAGCTACAGACTAATTACAGAGAAACTAGGTAAATGTAATGAAGTAAAACCCAAAGGTTAAGGGCCACTAGTCTGCATTCCCTGGCAAAATTTCTGAAGAAAGGAAGTATATCTAAGCGTGGACACATGAGAGGCCCCCATCTAGAACCTTGTCTCTGATGGGAGAAGATTCAGAAGAGATTATGTTCAAATTCCCAAGAAAAAGAACCAGAAAGACTACTGTACATGAGTGATACCAGTCTTAAGGAGCCTACAGGCCAAGGCCTCCTAAGAAGGGAATGAAGTTCAAATTATGAGGGTCTGTTGCACCATGGTTGGAGTTAGGTCTTGCAAGGATCAGAATCACACTCAGTGAAAATGAAAGGAATGAGACTGCATGGATAGCAACAATTTCTGTAAGCAGCACTGAACCAGACTGGAGTCCATGGGAACCACCTTAGCACAGGGACCGTGGCAAATCAATCTCCAGCTGTGTCTGAAGGGTCAAAGTAATACTAGAATGATTAAGTAATCTCAGACCACATTGGTAAAGGTACCATACCAATTCAATCTGTAGCTGTCCCTGAAAGGATGAAGTAAAAGCAAGAGACATTGTGATAACTAAAGTAAGCCATGCTGTAAGCCCTGGTAAAAACCAAGAATGAGCATCTGCCTGTATGACAGCAAGGGATGTCTACATATTTCATGTAAAGTAGCACTCCCTATTGGGCATGAGTGCAGGGACAAGTGCACTTCTAACCCCTAGAATGACAGAGTCGTTGGTATACCACTGGATTGTAAGAGAGTCATAACAAGTATGCAACTAAGTCACAAATCAGCTTCACTAACTCTCAGGATAGAAAGGAGCTGAGAAAAACATCAGTCTTGTACAGCAATAAGTTAGTAAATCAGGCCAAACCTAAATGTCATACTGTCGTGACAGCAGTGGTGAGACTAGTAGAACTGGATACAAGTTCTCAGGCTCTCCAAAGCAGCAGTAGTAGCATCTCTCCAGTGAATGTGTTACAATAATGTAATGAACTTCTATCAATCTTAGGGTGAAGGAAAGGAACAACAGTGCTTTTCCCAAAACAAAGAAACCTTCTGGAGGTAGGAGTAGAAGAAAAGTCTGCTCTGATTGAAAACCTTATGATGCTGAGGAGTTTTCAGTCCAAAAAGTCACTTCAGCAAAAAAAGCAATACCTAATCATCTGGAATCGACCAGTATGATGCCAAAAGGCTTCAAGTGTCTATGCGTCCAACTCTGAACAGGGCTTGGTGCCAATGGCTTGACTCCAAATTGGATCTAGGAGAGAAAGACTTCTCCCAGTGCAAACATGTTTGTCTCTGAATCAGCACTTAAGACAGGCACAGATAATCGAGGTATTGAACTGGGATCAAGGAGACATTCAATCCCAGAGATGAGCTACAGATCAAAACCCAGGAAGCAAACACACCACAAAGGCTTTAGAATATAGTGAAGGAAAGAGAAGTTATAGAAAAAGGGGGATGGCGGGTGGGTAACCCAGACTGTAACAGTGAATATACTCGAACATCTACATTTATGGTAAGTGTACACAACTGTACTATGTTCTTCGTGTTTCACTGTTGCAGTCATTTCATTTGGGTAGAATCCCAAAGCTATGGATGGGAGGATGGATCTAGATAGCATTAGGAGCGGTATAAGGCCCTGCAGAAGTGCAGTGGCAAAGCCTGCCCTGGATTTAGAGAAGAGAGGCAAATGATAATGCTCTGTGAAGGTATGAACAGAGCTCCAAGTAGCAGCTTCTAGAATGTCTTTGGTTGGAACTCCTCTGAGAAAGGCTGCTGAGGTCGAGGCAGCCCTGGTGGAATGTGACATGATTCCCTTGGGCACAGGTTTACCATGATGCAAGTAGCAGATACAAATGCAGTGGCTTACCCACTTAGAAACAGTCTGTTTTGATATAGCCTTCCCCTCTGATCCTGAAGCAAATGCCACCAGTACTTGCTCAGACTTTCTTAGAGATTTGGTCCTGTTTAAGTAGAATCTTAGTTGTCTGTGTACATCCAATGAATGCAGAATCCGCTCCCCCTTGTTCTGCGGATTTGGGTAAAATGTTGGCAGGTGAATAGTTTGGTTAAGAGCCACACTAGATACCACCTTAGGCATAAAGGAAGGATTGGTCCTGAGGGACACCCTGTCTGGGTAAAATGTAATAAAAGGCTCTACAGCCATGAGCGCCTGTAGTTCTGAAACCCTTCTTGCTGAAGTGATTGCCTAAAGGAAAGCGGTTTTCCAAGATAAAAACTTTTTATCCACAGTAGCTGCTGGTTCAAAAGGAGGCAGAGTGAGTTTTTCCAGCACAAAATTAAGGTCCCATGCAGGAGTTGGTGATCTTCTGGGAGACCTTAAATTTTTGGCCCCTCTAAGATACTGTTTTAGCAGAGGATGAGAAAAGATGGGAGGATCCGTGTTGTAATGAGCCGAAATGGCAGAGGCATGGATTTTTATTGAAGAAAAAGATAGGCCCTTGTCAAGCATCTCAATCAAGTATTGCAAGATCTGAGGGATATTTGGTTTTGCTGTGTCTGTTCCTTGCGCTTGGTCCCAAGCACAGAATCTCTTCCATTTATCAGCATAAGATTTTCTAGTACTAGGCCTTCTGGCTTCCAAAATGACATCCATCACAGATTTACTGAGAGGCGTTGTTTGAATAATTACATGATCAGCCATGCTGCAAGATTCAGAGTTTGGAGCTGAGTGTGCAGAATTTGATTGTTCTGCTGAGACAGTACATGCGGTATTTGAGGCAAGTACCAAGGAGGGAGTTGACATATTCATTAGAATTGGGAACCAGTGCTGGCGAGGCCAGTCCAGAGCAATTAGGATCATTTTTGGTCTTTCCTGTCTGACCTTTAAGTAAGACCTTGGAGAGAAGAGGCAGAGGGGGAAAGGCGTAGACTGATAGGTTTTTCCAACTGAAGGATAGAGCATCCACTTTCCATGCTTGTCCATGATAAGTTCTTGTGCAGAATTTGTCCAGTTGATAAATTTTGGGGGAGGCATATAGATCTTGAAGATGTACTTGGTAAGTCAAGGCTGTGTTCCATAATGCCATGGCTAGTCTGCAAAGGGGGTAGGAATGTGTACCCCCCTGCTTGTTTATGTACCACATAACTGTGGTGTTGTCCTGGATGAAGTAAGTCCTTGAAGGCTGTCAGGGCATTCTCAACAGCTAGCATCTCTTTCTGGTTGATATGCAGATGCATTTGTTTTGGGGTCCATATGCCCTGAATGCATCTCCCCGCCAGGTGGGCTCCCCCCAAGCACAGTCTGATGCGTCTGTAGTTAGGGTTTGGGTGGCAGGGGGTAGAGTGAATGACAGTCCCTTGTTTTGGTGACATGTCTCTGCCCAAAGAAACTCCTGTTGTGGGCAGGGAATGAGAGGAATCGTTTCCAGACTGTGACAATGTTGACTCCATAAACTTTTTAGGTACCATTGACGTTTCCTCATATGCAGCCTTGCATATGGAATTAGTAGAATGCAGGATGCCATGAACCCCAAAGCCTGCAGAATTTGTCTTGCAGACAACTGGGTTCTTGTCATCTGTTTAAAGTATATAGTCAGTTGCCTTTGTTTGTCTGGCTTAAGGTAAGCCATCTGGGCAGTTGTATTCAAGCTTGCACCCAGGAATGTAATTTTTTGAGAGGGTACCAGCTGTGATTTATTTTCATTTATTGTGTACCCTAGGCATGTTAGAAGCCTTTTTACAAAAGCCAGATGTTGAAGAAGAATGTCCTTGTTCTCTGCTTGAATGAAACAGTCATCCAGGTAAGGATAAATTTTGTATGCTTCTTTGTCTGCAAAATGCAATTACTGGTGCCAGGCACTTTGTAAAGACCCTGGGCACAGTAGATAAGCCAAAGGGCAGTGCAGAGAACTGGTAATGCATAAAACCTGCCTTGAAGTGGAGGTATCTTCTGCACGATTCCCTTATTGGTATATGCAGGTATGCCTCTTTTAAGTCTAGAGTCATTAACCAAGCATTCCTGCCCAGCATAGGCAGTAGCTGTTGTAAAGTCAGCATTTTGAATTTTGGAATGTCCAGGAACGTGTTCAAAATTGATAAGTCCAGTATTGGACGCCAGGCATTGTCTTTTCTGGGTACAAGGAACAGTCTTGAATAAAAACCTTGTCCTTTTTCCTGTTCTGGTACTGGTCGAATAGCCCCCCATATCCATGAGGGACGTAACTTGTTTCTGAGCCTCTGCCCATTGATTTTGTGGCAGATCTGGCCAACCGTTTGGAATTGGTAAAGTATGGAAATGAAATCTGTACCCCTGGGATACTATGTTTAATACCATCTTGTCCTGGGTAATTAACTGCCAATTTTGAGCATGAAGTGCTAATTTTCCCACCAAGGGGGGGGTTGCCAAAAGATAAGTGCTTGGTGATGTTAGAGGGAAGTCACTGAGACTGTTTACTGTAGGGTTGTGCTTTGTTTCCTCCAGATTTGGAGGTGGAGGCACCCCATTGCTTTGACCTGTAAGAACCCTGTGACTGGTATCTAGAGCCTTTGGAGCGCCTGGATTTGCCTTGAGGTGCTCTGTTGGACACAGGAAAGGACCAATTTTTAGTAGGCCAGTGCCTACTGAATCTGGGTGTCTGCACTTGCAAGAAATCTTTTACAGTTTGCATAGATTTAGCTTTGTCTTCCATTTTCTTTAAAACCTCTTCTGCCTTATTACCAGAGTATCATGCTATAAAGGGGCATCCAACAATTTAGCTTTAACATGATCAGCTAGATTTTGCTCCTTGAGCCAGGCATGCCTTCTAATCACAGATCCAGTAACTGTGGCCCTGCAAGAGGCCTCCAAGGAATCAAAACCACATTGCAAAGTATGCTTTCCAACCTGTTCTGTTGCATGCAATAATTCCTGTAATACTTTATTTTCCACACAATCAGAAATCAACATAATTTTCTGTTTCAATAAGCCAATAACATGCTGCTGATATATAAGCATATGAAACTGGCAGTTTAAGGCCCAAATTGCCAAGGTTGCAGACGTATAAACCTTCTTTCCCCATCTATCCAGGACCCTGGAGTCTCTATCAGAGGGGGTAGGATTTTTGGCTATTGAGGCCTTTACACCTTTGGGACCCTGTGAGATAGTTTCAGGATCAGCAGCAAAATTTTTGAATAGAAATTTGTGGGAGTCAGGAACCCTGTAATATCTGTCTGCCTTACTACGAGCCGGAGGTGGGGAATCAGGAGCCATGCTTGATTCCGAAAACACATCAACAACAATGTCTAATACAGGAGGTATAGCCAAAGGCCTATGCTGAGGAAGAAGGAAATTCCTAAGCCTCTTTTTAGATTCAGAGAAATCCTGACTCTCCCAATGAAAATGTTCCCTTAAAGTATGCAAGGTTTCTCCACGAGAGTAATTCTCAGGAGGAGATGAAGATGGGATGGATTCTTCTGCATCTGAATCCTCACAGGGTGGTATAGAAAATTCCTGATCATAAGAGGAATCAGAAGAAATAGAAACCTGATCTGAAGATTCATAATCCGTGTCTTGCCTAGGCCTCTTAGCAGCTGGGGGTTGGGAACCCCTGATCGAGGTAATTAAGTCCTCAGCCATTTTGATCATCTGTTTTTTAGGCATAGGGGCCTGAGCACGTGGCTCATGCGTCAGATTTTTAGACTTAGAAGATGCTTTTGATCTTGTTTTTGAAGCTGGCATCGGTAAGGAGCAAGAAAAAGTTTCCCCAATGGGGTACTTAGCTTTAGTTGAAGACTTCGGTTCTGAAACTCGAATGCGAAAATTTCTGGAGTCGGCCGACCGGCACTTGCGAACTGCTTCTGCTTCAGGCGCCGCGCGGCAAGAAAGACTGAATAAAATGGCATCGGCTGCATGTTTTATACCCCTGACGACCTGATGTCATGGAAGAGGAGACAGCAACCGACGCAGGACCCAAGACTTTGTTATTCGGGCCGACTGTGGGCAACCTGCCAGCAGATTACCCAAATGTAATGACTGCAACAGTGAAACACGAAGAACATCTTCCTCTTCCTTGTTGCCAAACAGACGGTCCTGGTTTAAGGGAGCATCCAGTAATTTTGCTTCAACATGATCTGGCAAGGATTGCTCCTTAAGCCAAGCATGCCTTTTAAGTACAGACCCAGTTACAGCAGCCCTGCAAGATGTCTCTAGTGAATCAAAATCACATTGCAAAGTATGTTTTCCAACTTGTTCAGCTGAATGCAAATCCTTATTTTCAGCACAGTCAGGAATCAACATCATTTTCTGTTTAAGCAATCCAATAATATGCTGCTGATACTTTAACATATTAAACTGGCAGCTTAAGGCCCTAATGGCCAAAGTTGCACAGGTGTATACCTTCTTACCCCATCTATCCAGCACCCTGGAGTCTCTATCAGAGGGGGTAGGGTTTTTGGCAGTAATAGCTTTAACGCCCTTGGGTCCCTGTGAAATGGTCTCAGAATCCACAGTAGGATTTTTAAAAAGGAACTTATGAAAGTCAGGGACCCTGTAATATCTATCAGGTTTTCTGGGACCAGGAGATAAAGAGTCAGGGGCCAAGCTAGATTCCGAAAAGGCATCATCAACAATGGCTGGTACAGGAGGTATGGCTAAAGGCCTGTGCTGGGGCAGAAGTAAGAAATCCCTAAACCTCTTTTTACAATCAGAGAAATCCTGACTTTCCCAATGAAAATGCTCCTTGAGGGTATGCAAGGTTTCACCAAAAGAAAAATCTTCTGGGTGGATGCAGAGGGAATAGAGTTCCTCAGCATCAGAATCGTTATAGGCAGATAAGGGCAAATCCTGGTCATCAGAGGAAACAGAAAATTCAGAATCCTGGACAGAAGTATCATAAGCAAACTCAGTCCTAGGTCTCTTAGAGGGGGAATGTTTGCTTCCCCTGATTAAAGTAATAAGGTCTTAAGCCATTCTTATCATTTGTTTTTTAGGAATAGAGGCCTGGCCATGCGGTCTGGGTGTCAGTTTTCTAATCATGGTTCGAGTTTTAGGCCTTGAAGAAGAAGATGGCGTCGGTTTAATACGCAAGTCAGTACGCCTGAATACACTCTCAGATGAAGGGTGCCTGCACAGCAGCTTCGGACCCATCAAGGTAGAGACATCCGCAGGTTCCACAGTTGAAGCATCTGTCGGCATACCGGACTCCGAATGGGTCTCAGTAGAGGCCTGCGAATCTGAAGTAGCGGGTATCAGGGGCTGCAAAAGTGCCTCACTGAGTACCGACGAACTGGAGCCTGGCTTAGGAGAAGCATCGTTGGCAGCTTTGGATCTCGGCGGCCTCTCTCTGTCTCTATCTTTGCGTTTTTTCAGAATGTCGGTAGTCGGATGGCTTACCAAAGACATATCGGGATAACTGAATCGAGCACCAAAATATTTAGAAGCATAAATATACTGACGATGGATAGTTAGTGGTTAAAATAAGGCACAAAACCGACAGCGAGGTACGTCGTGGTCAGGACCTAGGCAAGGAATACAGTATGAATGAAAATCTTTGAGGTATTTGCTTTCCACAAGTAATGCAATTATTTACTTTTACTGACATCTGTTTAGAGCAAGAAAAAGTTTCCCCAAAGGGGTACTTAGCTTTTAATTGAAGACTTCGGTTCTGACACTCGAAAACGAAAATTTCAGGAGTCGGCCGACCGGCACTTGCGAACTGCTTCTGCTTCAGGCATCGCACGGCAAGAAAGACTGATGTAATGGCGTCGGCTGCATGTTTTATACCCCTGGCGACCTGACGTCATGGAAGAAGGGACAGCAACCGACGTAGAACCCAAGACTTTGTTAATCAGGCCGACTGAGGGCTACTGCAAGCAGATAATGTGATGACTGCAACAGTGAAACACGAAGAGCATCAAAAGTTACATGAAGATACAGACATGAACACATTTACAACTCCTAAGGACTGAAAAATGCATTTCTAACCACAACAGTCATTCAAAGACTTTAGTAACAGAGTATCGTAGTAATGCCTCTTAAGGATCTGCAGATTAGTAGGAACATATTGAGAAAAAAACATGACTCTCAGTAAGGCATAAACAGAACACCAAAAGGAAGAAAACATCTGGAGTAGAAAATCTGTTAACACAACACAGAAGTATTAAACTTGAAATCAAGTATTAATAGGATGGAAACGACCAGAAGGGCAACGGCACTGAAATACCACAGAATTTTGGCAACAGAAACAAAAAACAATAAAACACCTCCTGAAACAAAGAGCAGCTATGGAAAGCCAGTAGACACAATTATACTTTCTTGTGGAAAAGACATGCTGAAAGGGGTCTTTCCACATGCAGGATTCTGGGAAAAGCAAAGCAATTAGGCGGCTTTGGAAAGTTTTCCAAGCTGAGCTGCCCGGGTTCTGCCAGCATTGAGTCTTAGAGGTAGAGGAATACGCACCTGTTCTGTAATATATGCTGTTTTCTCTGGCTACAGTTCAAATGCACAATCGGTAAAGCCACCTGTTGCAGATGGTCAGGTACAAGGGGCATCACTGAACGTTACAGTAATGGATTTTCATCCTCATAATATTAAACTTAACAAAAAATTACAGATTTAGCAACCTGAGTAACAGTGCCTCACTCAGTGACCCCTCAAAACAGCCTTTACAGTTACTATACATTCTTTTTTATGGCAGACATGTCTCAAGTCTATGCACTGTTCAGGAAAAGCAGGCATACTGTGTCCTCCTTATTTCTTGCTGAGTTGCTGTTTCCATGAAATCTTTAGAACTATTGTTCAGAGAGAAAGACAAATATTGTTATCTCAGTAACAAAAGGCCACTGTGTCAAGCCTCCTGAAAATCCTTCCTCAGTCAACAAATACAACTACTGTCCTATTTCAGTCGTCCAGGCTCTCTTTTGAATACAGACTATTGTCACAATACTGTGCATGGCTAACTTAAACCCTTCCTAAAATACTTCCTGGGCGAAGTAACCCCCCTCATATAATACAGTGAGGCTGAGGTAACCCCTCATATAATACAGTGAGGCAAACTGGTCTCTGAGGTTTAGGCATCAAGACCACAGTCAGTCTGGTATTAGAACGGAAGATGGCAGTAATAATAGGAAAAGTATGTCGATGGCTCAAACCTACTCAAGGAATATATTGAGCTTAAATCTGAAGTCCATAATGCAGGAGAATTCAATCAGAAAATTACTGTTTTAAATTTGCAAAAAAAAAAAAAAAAAACACTACACGCACCTACACCAAATACAGTGTTGGTAACCATCTTATACGCACCATGGAATTTATGGGCAGGAGGCCACCCAGCTCCCGCACAAAACTCACACACATTCATGCACCCCCACTTAAAGTGTTATATTTTTCTCAGTTTTGATCTGTTAATATTACTTTACAAAATAGTCAGTATCAAGAAATTTGTAAAACTGTGTACTCACTTAAGAATGTTAGGGTCCAGTCGGACGTCTAGACGTTTAGCTTGCCAATCCCGATGTGTTCTGAACATCTAAAGAATGAGTTATGCATGTCCCTAGTGAGAGAGTGTTGGATGCATATGGTTATGCATAGAATAGCTGAACAGACCCAGGATCTTAAAACGAACAATCGTGTATGTGTAACCAGACAAACTAAGCAGGCAGAACTCTGGGATGAAACACACAAGGAAGAGGGCAGATGGGAAGGGGTATTAAAGTGTTGCACACAGTACTGCATCCATTTCAAGCTTCTGGAATCTTCTTATCAATGGCAGTAAATTAGTTAGTCCGTCTAACACAGAGCTAAAAAAATGGCTGAAGGACACCAAGCAAAATAATTGCAATGGACGTTGGAAGGCAGCAACTGTGTGCTGTCTGCAGATGAAAAAGCGAGGCATATATACAAACGATGGAATATTCTTGAAAGGAACTGACAAGGTTAACTTGGCAGATCCGTTCCGCATGAACATCAACTTATATTTTCACTGGCATAAGTAGAAACTTTTAGTTATGTACTCACCATAACTTCAGATGTTTGGGATCCATCTCGCCTACATTCTGAATGATGGGTTCGGAGCCGATCCCTCGGCTCCGACTCGGCACGCTTATGCCAAAGAGCGAAGTCTCTTACTGGCTGAGCTTACCATATCCCAGGATGCACCACTACCAGTCCCCCAGATCTAGTTTGTCCGCATACATGCACACATGCATACCCTGCTTATATAACATCGTCAGATGAAACAAGATAAAACAGTAGAACTCAAAACCGTTCAATCTCTTCTGATCTCCAAGGCAGGGGGAAGGAGGGTGGGTATTAGGAATGTAGGCGAGATGGATCCCAAACATCTGAAGTTATGGTGAGTACATAACTAAAAGATGTTATGTGATCCTATCTCGCCTACATTCTGAATGATGGGACAGCGTCCTAGCACCTGAATCCTGGGTGGCTCACTGGAAAACACTCCTGAGTACCGTGGAACCAAATGAAGCTCGCCTTTAGATGCCACATCCAATTTGTAGTGGGAAATGAAAGTGTGCGGATTGGACCAAGTAGCCGCAGCACAGATTTCGATATAGCGAGCTTGGAATGAAAAGCTATAGAAGTAGCCATAGCTCTGGTAGAATGAGCCTTGATAGATGTTGTAAGTTGCTTATTCAAGAAGAATAAGCCTGAGTTCTGCAATCTCTGATCCATTTTGAGATAGTAGCTTTTGTGATGGTTTGGCCCAGTTTATTATCTGAGAAGGACACAAACAACTGGTCTGACTTACGGTTGCTGAGTCCTGTCTAAATAGAAGCGTAATTGCCTGTGAACATCCAATTTATGAAGAGTGTATTCTGCTTCATTGGAGAATTTTGGGAAGAAAACCGGTAGCTCTAGAGATTGTTGGAGGCAGAAACTAGAACAGACCTTTGGGACAAAGGATGGATTAGGCCTAAGTGATACTCTATCCTTGTGGAAAATCAAGCACGGTGGCTTAATAGACAGGGCTTGAAGCTCTGAAACTCTTCTTGCAAGTAATTGCAACTAAGAAGGCAGTTTTCCAAGACAGATATTTTAACTCGCATGTAGCAGCCGGTTCGAAGGGGAGATGTTAATGCCAAGCACCAAATCAAGATCCCACGGAGGTGCAGGATGAAAAATTGGTGGTCTTAATAGGCTCGCACCTTTAATGAAAGTTTTGCATAGTCTGCTGCTCATCAAAGGAGGATCCATGGATTCGTGGAATTTAGAGATAGCCGCTAGTTGGACTTTAATAGTTGAGACAGAAGATCCCTGATTAAACAGGGATGTTAAAAATTTCAAGACCTCTGGGACAGGAGCAGTGATAGGGTCTAAGCCCTTGAGTTGAGCCCAGATAGCAAACCTCTTCCACTTACTAAGGTACAATTTGTTAGTGGTGGGTTTGTGGGCAAGATAAAATGTGAACAACTTCCGGTCTAGTGTGTGCCTTCTAACTAAAGTCGGAAGTGGAGGAGCCAAGCTGTCAATTTCAAAGATTGAAGGGACTGATGTCAAGTCCCGACTGATGGATTAGCAAGTCCGGAATCAGGTCTAAAGTCCACGGATCGTCCACTGCATGCCTCTTCAGGTAGGGAAACCATACCTGACGAGGCCAGTACGGGGCAATCAGTATCATTGAAGACCCTAGTTGAGAGGCTTTTTGAATAACTCTGGGAAGAAGCGGAATTGGAGGAAAGGCATAAAGTAGCCCTGTTGGCCAAGGTTGTGCTAGAGCATCCATGGCTGGTACTCCCTGATGTGGGATCAAGGAGAAGAACCTTTGGCACTTGGTGTTTAATGGAGTTGCAAATAGGTCGCAGCACGGCGTCCCCCATCTCCTGAAAACCTGAGCTGCTACTGTGTGGTTTAGAGACCACTCGTGAGGAGAGAGAATTGTCCTGCTCAATTTGTCTGCCAATAAATTTGACTTTCCCGGGATGTGGGTCGCTACCAAGAAGCGGTTGGTAGCTACAGCCCATTCCCACACTCTCATGGC
Source organism: Protopterus annectens (assembly GCF_019279795.1). NCBI lineage: Eukaryota > Metazoa > Chordata > Ceratodontiformes > Protopteridae > Protopterus > Protopterus annectens. The sequence continues at coordinate 1,014,575,838 of NC_056743.1, forward strand.
CTCTCTGCAAAGGGGTATGATCTGGTCCCTCCTTGTTTGTTCAGATACCAAACCACCGACATGTTGTCTGTGTGGATGGCGATGATGCCCTGAGGAAGAAACTTGTGTAAGGCTTGTAGGGATAGAAGTACAGCCCTCATCTCCAACACATTGATGTGGAGAAGAGCTTCGCCTGGAAGCCAGGAGCCCTGAACTAGCCTGCCCAGACAATGCCCCCACCCTATCTGGGAGGCATCTGTCGTCAGGGTAACCACTGGAGAGGGAAGAACAAAGGGGTTTCCTTGATCCAAATTGGATGTCTGAAGCCACCAGCGAAGGTCCCTTTGCATATATCCGTAATCATGATGTGATGATTGAGGGAAGATCCTGAAAGGACCATTGCGTTGACAATAGCCACTGAAGAATCCTCATGTGCAATCTTGCCAGAGGGACTAAAAGAACCGTGGCAGACATTGAGCCTAGAACTTGTAGAACCATCCTGGCTGGGGCTTTGGATCTCGAGATCAGAGCTTGAACTTGGCCCTGTAAAGTTTGGATCCTTTCGGCAGGAAGAAAGACGCCAAGATCAATCTTGAGTCTATCTCTGCTCCTATGAACTTTATGCGTTGAGAGGGCAGCAAGACAGACTTTGACCAATTGAATGTAATCCCAGGGTAACACCCAGGAGATGGTGGCTTTGAGGTTGTCCATTAGTAGATGCCTGGTGGTGGCAGTCAGGAGCCAGTCGTCCAGATAGGGAAACACTTGGAATCCAAGACTTCTCAGGTGAGCCGTCACTACTGCCAAACACTTGGTGAACACCCTGGGGCTGTGGTGAGACCAAAGGGCAGAGTGCAAAATTGGTAATGACTGACTCCCAGGCTGAAGCGCAGATACCTTCTGGACGCCTGATGTATCGGTATGTGATAATAGGCGTCCTTGAGGTCTATGGAGCACATCCAAACATCCTTCTCCAACAATGGGAGAATGGATTGTAACGTGACCATTCGGAATTTGGATTTCGTGACGGATTGGTTCAGTCTGCTGAGATCCAATATTGGTCTCAGGTCCCCTGTCTTTTTTGGCACTAAAAAGAACCTGGAGTAATTTCCTGATCCGATCTGGTCTGTGGGGACCGGTTGGATGACTCCTTTTTTTTAGCAGCTTTAAAGCTTCTGCGGCTGCCATTTCCCTTTGACTGGGTGGTGGGTCCGGGATTCTTTTGGACGGTGGGGTAGAATGTGAATGGGATGGTGTAACCTCCGGCAATGATCCGAAGCACCCATCTGTCCTGAGTGATTGACTCCCAGGCTTTTAGGTGCTTGGCAAAACGACACCCGACTGGCTCCGGAGCAGCACAGCCGGGCAATCCCTCATGACGTGTGGGAGGCTGAAGAGCCACGAAAGGACTCGCGGTCTCCAGAATTGCGGGGCCCTCTGCCGCCTCTGGGACGGCGCCTCCCTGAATAAATTCCCCGTCCTCCGCCTCTGGAAGGGGATTCTTCCTGCTGTTGGGAGAAAAACTTACGGATTTGCGGAACCACATTTTCCCCTCCTTTAGCCTTGGGGTAAGGCCGAAAGGGAGTGGAATAACGGGCACCTACGGCAGATAAAGTTTTTCCCTCTTGCTCACAGCGGGTAAGGGTGTCTTTAACCTTGGGTCCAAACAAGGAGGACCCATCAAAGGGAGCGTCGGCGAAGGAAGACTTGAAGGCCTCCGCAAACTGACACAAACGGAGCCAGGCTTGTCTCCGAGAGCCACGCCTGTGCCTGCCTCTACCCGCCTTCGGCCGCATAGGAAATGAGCCTCATGGACGAGTTAGAAATTGACGAAGGATAGCCAACTGAGAGCTAACCGACTGGGCTAGCTGCTCAGGTAGGTTACCCGAGTGGGAATCTGACAACTCCTTGACCAGATCCCTCTGAAGCCTGGTAAAATGTGCCAAATAATTCAGAGACCTTAAAGTAAAGGCCGCTGAAGTCAGGGTGCGCCTGCCGTACCTGTCGATACTCCTAGACTCCTTATTAGGAGGATGGACGGACGTTGAAGCCTCTGCCACGTCCTGTTGTGTAGCAGATGCCACCACCATGGCATCTACAGCCACGCCTTTAGTGAGGAACTCCTTCTCGGGGAGCAGACAAAAATTTATTTGGACGAAGGGACTGGTTCCACGGTATCTGGATGTTCCCACGCCTTCGACAAACTAAATCCAGAAGCTCGTCAAGGGCGGAGACACCCAGGAGGCGGAGGGCTGAGCCCCAAAGGCCTTGAGGAGCACTGACTCGTCAGTAGAGGGGGTTTGGATATCCAGCCTCGTTGTTTGAGGATCTCTAAGATGTCTGCAAAGGAGACATCATCCGAGGACGACTTCGGGGACCCCTCTGCATCATCCAGATCAGTGTCTGAAGTAATAGACTCGGGGAGTCCACGTGCTTCCTCTTGCACGATCTCTTCCTTGGGGGTTCCTCCAAGACAGCTCAGAAGAACCCTCAGGAGGAGGGAACCCCACTGGGGTAACCTCAGGCCCCGGGCTCCGCTGACTACGGACAGGGAACTGCCAAAGACCCAGTCTCCACGCCTAGGGAAGGTGCCGTAAAGCCGGGAGATGGCCAAAGAGGACTTGGCCAAGGCACTCCTCATGGCTCTGAAAGCCGGACCCCAGAATCCTGGGAGTGTCCGTCCCCGAGCCGTGATAGTCGACGGAAGACCCGCAGCAAGCACCGAGGGGAGGCTCGAACCGAAAGCATAGGTCCCAAACATCACCCCGGGTCCAGCCAAGACGTCCACAGACCAAACTCGGACCCCAAGGCCCGGTTGGAGTAAGGGTCGGAGCCGACCCTGAGATCTCCATCGGGTCCGACAGCACCTGCTCCGACCGAGCCAAGCAGTCGGAGGAGGAATGGCAATGGGTGGGCCAAGGTCATCGGCTCCGAAGCCAACTGGGTCGGAACCGAAACAAATTTTTGGAAGACTGGGGACTGGAACAGTCTTTGGAGCACCCTGTCTATATCAGAATCTGACATCCTCGAAGACCGAGAGGAAACAGAACGGGTCCGAGAAGGCCTCTCCAACGGCCCCAAAGGGCTAGGGGACCGGCTCCGAGGCGACTCGATGAGTATCGGCGCCGAGGGAATACACACACCAGTTTCCATCGGTGCCGAGGTGGACTTCGGCGCCGAGGAGGAAGTGTCTGAGTGGGCAACCTTTGTCGGCTCCGAGAGCAGTGGAGCCGACGAAGATGACCCGCCTCTCGATGCCTCAGCTATCGGCTCCGAAGCCAGAGGAGTCGATACTGGTGGCATCGAGGCAGACCGTTCCGACCTCGGCTCCGAAGTCCTTGGAGCCGAAGGAGAGGCCTGCCTTTGTTTCTTAGCGATCGGATCCGACGCCCTTTTCTTTTTGGCCGGAGAAGGAGAGGATGCCAAAGCTTCTTCGAAAGAAGGTTTAATTAATCCCTTAAGAATTAATTTATTTTTCCTCTCCTGGAGGACCCTTGAGGAAAAAGCGTGACATACACTACATGATTCCTGTAAATGCTTTGCCCCTAAGCAATACACACATAGCGAGTGATCGTCCGTGATGGACATTTTGAAGCTACATTTTACACATTTCTTGAAGCCCGAAGGCCTGGGATTCTGAGACATTATAGAAATTTTCAAAAGTAACTGAAAGAACACTGGTAATACACCTAGAGTAGGCTTACAGTTATCACTCGCAATACTCTGAGTTAGTCAAACACAGCACAAACTCTGTAATATAATAATTTCTCTCCGTTAGATCTTATTTAAGAAGAGAAATGTAAATGATTCAAACAGAACCGAAGTCACCTACAAACAAAAAGACCAGGAAAGGCCTTTCCAGACAAGAGGTACTCCTAGTCACTCACAACACAAGAATTCACCAAGTGAATTTTGTCAAACACACTCAAAACACAAGAATAGCTGTTAAAACAGCTTTTTGTAGAAAAAGAAGAAAAACCTGACAGAAAAACTAGTGAAATAATCACTACTTAACTCAGCCAGCTCGAGACCACGTCTTCACTTGTTAGCGGCAAACGAGATCTGGGGGACTGGTAGTGGTGCATCCTGGGATATGGTAAGCTCAGCCAGTAAGAGACTTCGCTCTTTGGCATAAGCGTGCTGAGTCGGAGCCGAGGGATCGGCTCCGAACCCATCATTCAGAATGTAGGTGAGATAGGATCACATAACATCTAAAGGAATAAGAAGTTATGTACCTACCATAACGTTCCATGTTAGTTGTCTTCTCTCGCCTTCTTTCTTGCTTGATGGGTTCGGAGCCGATCCTCGGCTCGACTCGCACTTGCTAAGCTCGAGAGTCACTTTTACCAGCTCGAGGCAGCCCCATATCCCATGATGCAAGGCGGTAAGTACCCAGATCTCGTTTGATGACAAAGGGCAATAGCACCAAGCAAAAAACACTTCCCAAAGGAAGAAAGAAAACTTACAGGATGGAAGAAGGACCAGGTCTGAAAGGTCTTCAGCATAATAATTTCTTATAACAAGGTCTGTCCAGGCCAGGGGGAAGGAGGGAGGGTCACAAGAAAGAAGGCGAGAGAAGACAACTAACATGGAACGTTATGGTAGGTACATAACTTCTTAATGTTAAGTTGTCAATCTCGCCTTCATTCTTGCTTGATGGGACCGCGTCCCTAGCACCTCTATCCTGGGTGGCTCAATGGAACAAACTCTTGAGGACTGTAGAGCCAAAGCTGGCTCTGTCCCTGGAGGCCAAGTCCAATTTGTAATGGGAAACAAAAGTGTGAGGAGGGGCCAAGTGGCCGCTGCACAAATAGTGTCTAAAGGAAGTCTAGCTTGAAAGGCAGTAGAAGTAGCTAAGCTCCTAGTTGAATGTGCTTTAGGTTTTGAGCACAGCTGTTTTCCCCTGAGCAGATAAATTTCAGAGATGACCGAAGAAAGCCATCTGGACAAGGTCACTTTAGAAACAGGAAGGCCTTTTTTATTATCCGCATAGGAAACAAAAAGTTGATCAGATTTTCTAAATTTTTTTGTTCTGTCCAAATAATATCTAAGTTGACGGTGGACATCAAGATAATGTAGCTTTTGTTCAGCTCTGTCTGAATAGTTTGGGAAAAATACAGGGAGATCAATGGATTGATTCAAATTGGTCTTTGAAGCGACCTTAGGCAAAAAGGTTGGATTAGTTCTCAAAGATACTCTGTCTTTGTGAAAAACCAAATAGGGGGGTCGAACCGATAGAGCATGAAGTTCAGACACCCTCCTGGCCGATGTAATAGCCACTAGGAATAAAGTTTTCCAAGAGAGAAATTTCAGGGAACAAGAAACAGCTGGCTCGAAGGGGAAGAAACAAGGATGTCAGCACTAAATTTAGATCCCACTGAGGAGGAGGATTCCTGATTGGAGGCTTTAGTAGGAAAATTCCTTTCAAGAAGGCCCTGCAGAGCCTATGGGACATAATATTATGATCTGCTATCCCGACATGAAAATTGGAGATAGCAGCCAATTGAACTCTGACTGTGGAAGAAGAGGAGCCTGCATGAAAAATCTCTGCTAAGAAGTCCAGGACTGCCTGAACAGGGGCAGTGAAAGGATCAATATTCTTGGCCTTAGCCCAATAAGAGAAACGTTTCCATTTGCTTGTATAAATCCTCCTGGTAGAGGATTTAAACGAAGCTACTATGATGTCTCTAACTGGGTTAGAGATCAAAGGAAGCCTGGCTAAGGAAGGAAGTGGAGCAACCATGCTGTGAGGTTGAGAGAAGGGATAGACCGGTGCGCAGCTGACCCGATTGGTGAATCAGAAGATCTGGCACTGGGTCCAGATGCCACGGCTGCACCAAAAGGTGATGATGGAGGAACGGGAACCAAACTTGTCGAGGCCAGTAAGGGGCAATGAGAAACAATTTGGCTCTCAAAACGGTAGCTTTCTGGATAACTTGAGGGATCAGAGGAAATGAAGGGAAGGCATAAAGAAGTCCCTGGGGTCAATCCTGGGTCAGAGCGTCTCTGGGGGGATGGCCTGGTAGAGGGAAGAGACAGAAGAAGTCTGGACATTTGCTGTTTTGGGGAGTAGCAAAAAGATCGCAACATGGACGACCCCATTCCAGAAAAATCTCTTCCGCTATAGATTGCTTGAGAGACCACTCGTGAGGCATGAGAATAGCTCTGCTCAATCTGTCCGCTACAATGTTGGTTTTCCCAGGGATATGCGTTGCTACCAGAAACCGATGAGAGGAGATCGCCCATTGCCATAGTCTGAGCGCTTCGACACAAGGGGTAGGACTTGGTTCCGCCCTGTTTGTTGATATACCAAACTACAGACATGTTGTCTGTGTGGACTGCAATTGTCCCTACGGAAGAAAGTCGTTGAGGGCTTGCAACGTTAAAAGCACTGCTCTCATCTCCAGGACATTTATGTGCAAATGGTACTCGAACGGCTGCCACGTCCCATGAACCATCCTGCCCTGATAATGACCCCCCCACCCGATCAGGGAGGCATCCATGGTGACAGTGGCTATCGGGATGGGGTACAAAGTACCTGCCTTGGTGAACCTGAGGAGATGTGATCCACCAAGCAAGATGATCTTTGCAAGTCTGTGTCACCAGAATCTGGTGACGCATAGGAAGTTGTTGGAATGACCACTGTGTGAACAGCATCCACTGAAGAAGGCGCATGTAGAATCGAAGAAGAAGAGTAATGGCCGCAGCCATGAGGCCTAATACCTTTAGAACCATTCTGGCCTGTACTTTCTTGTTGGCCAGAATGATCCTGACATGACTCTGAATGTCTGAAACTCTTTGATCTGTAAGGGTAGCTGACATCCGAACAGTATTTAAGTTTGCGCCTATGAAGGTAATAGACTGGCAGGGCGATAAGGATGACTTTTCGAAGTTGATCGAGATGCCCAAATGAGAACAAAGATTTATTGTGTAATCCCTGGCTTGTATAAGCTGATGCCTGGTGGTGGCTGACAGGAGCCAGTCGTCGAGATACGGAAACACCTGGAATCCTTGACGTCTCAGGTGAGCCGTGACCACTGCCATGCATTTGGTGAACACTCTGGGGGCTGTAGTGAGACCAAAGGGCAGGGCTCTGAACTGGAAATAACTGGACCCCAGCCGAAAGCGGAGAAATCTCCTGGAGCGTCTGTGAATTTTGATGTGATAGTACGCATCCTGAAGATCTATTGAGCACATCCAGTTGTCCTTCTGTAAGAAGGGCAGAATTGACTGAAGAGTGACCATTCGGAATCTTGTCTTCCTCACAGACTTGTTGAGTCTGCTGAGATCCAATATTGGTCTCCAGTCTCCCGTCCTTTTGGGGACCAAAAAGAACCTTGAGTAGATTCCGGGCTCTGAATGGTCTGTTGTAACTGGCTGAATGGCTCTTTTTTGCAGTAGTTTTGAGACTTCTAACTCTGCAATTTCCCTTAGACTGGGTGGTACATCTGGAAGGGAATTTGAGGGGAAAGGACTTTCCTCGAAAGGAATTATGTAACCCTTGGATATGACCGACTGTACCCATCTGTCTTGAGTGAGGGAATGCCAGGCTTCTGGGTACAGTGATAATCTTCCCCTGACTGCCTCCAAGGAGGGACAGCCGGGCAACATCTCAGGGATGCTGAAAGGGATTGTCAGAGAGAGGCTCTCTGTTTCCCTGGTTTTTTGGACCCCCTCTGCCTCTAGAGTGGCGTCTGTTGTTGTTACCCCCTCTGCCTCTAGGGGTAAACTGACCACGTGAATCCGGCGTGACTCCTTGGGATTTGCGGAACCACATTTTTCCACCTTTCTGTCCTTTGGGGTAAGGTCTAGAAGGGTGGAAAACGGACTCCTACAGCAGAAAGAGTCTTGCCGTCCTGCTCGCACCTGGTCAAAGTTTCCTTCACCTGAGGACCAAATAAAGCTGACCCATCAAAGGGAGAATTTGTGAAGGACGCCTTGAAGGGATCTGCAAAGTCACATAGCCGCATCCAGGCTTGGCGCCTAAGAGCCACACCTGTACCTGTGGCTCTACTGCTCCATCAGCAGCATATGATATTAGCCGCATGGAGGAGTTTGCAATGGAATTAAGGGTTCCTAGCTGCGAAGCAATTTTTCTTGAGCTCCTGCAGCTGTAGGATCCTGTACTACTTCACCCAGCTCCTTAAGGATATCCCTCTGGAGTCTGGTGAAGTGACATAGGTAATTCAGCTTAACGCATAGCAAAGGTCGCTGAGGAAAACATCCGCTTACCATACCTATCCATGGTCCTAGAGTCCTTATTAGGAGGATGGACGGCACGGAAGGATCTGCAAGTTCCTTCTTGGTGGCAGCAGCCACCACCATGGCATCAGCGGGACACCCTTAGTGAGGAATTGCTTGTCACACGGGCAGTGATAAATTTTGAAGGCCTCCTAGGGACTGGCTCTACAGAGTCAGGAGCTGCCCACGCCTTCGGGCAATAACCTGCATAAGGGGTCGAAGGCGGAGACACCCAGGAGGTGGAGGGCCGAGATCCAAACGCCTCTAGGTATACTGACTCATCCTCAGAGGGATTGTTGGTGGGCCAGTTTCCCTCTGTTTAAGGAGTTCTAGGATGTCTGAGAAGGAGACATCCTCAGAGGGGATCTAGGGGATCCCTCTGACTCATCAAAGTCAGTATCTGAAGTGACAGACTCGGGAGTCTACAGCTTTCGTCTTACAAGTCCTCTCCCTAGGGGGACTTTCCCAACCATCAGGAGAATCCTCGGAAGAGGGGGAAATTCCCAATGGGGAAACCTGAGGCAGAGGATCTCTGGGTCCTGTAGCAAGAGAAGTGGCAGAGATGTCAACAGGCACTATAGAGGGAGGAGCTAAGGGAACAGACTGCTGACTGATACCAGTGGCCAGCACACTCTTCATCACCTCGAATGCTCCCCTCCCAGGCAGGTCCGAGAGAACCCGTTCCGAAGAACTAGGAACTCCAGGGACCACTGAAAGGGAAGTCTCCGAGGCAGATGTCGGAGCCGAGCTCACCAAGGCCGAGGCTCCAAGGGGAAGAGCGGGTTCGGACAAGGGTACGATGCCACTCACCCCTCGGAGGAGACCATGGAAGCCCGACCACCGAATCCCTCTAAGGAAGGTCTCAAGAGGAGATAAGAGTAGAGGCTGAAGGAACAGAAGGGGTATCTGTCCTCCAGCCGTAGCAGTAACCATTCCCGAAGACTCCAACTCCAAGCTCTGGGGTAGAGTTGAAGGAGGAACTGTAACGGGGTGTGGACCAACAGTCGTCTGTTGAGACGGACTATGTAACATTTGGGCCAGTGCCTGTGACTTAAGTAATCTGCTGACCACTCTCTCCAAGTCATGGTCTGAAAGTCTGGATGACCTTGAAGATCGGCTCCGATGGCTCCGTTCCAAAAGGAGAGGTGAAGTCGGAGCCGAAAGTATCGGCTCCAAGGAAGGAGACCTCGACCTCTTCCTGGAATGAGCCATCGGAACCGATGAAACTATAGACCCTGTCGGAGCCGACAACTTATCGGAGCCGACAGGAAGCCTCGATGCATCGGCTCCAGCCGGAGCCGATACAGCCACAAAAGTAACGGTGTCGGAGCCGATCGGAGCCGACACCGATGCCTGTGCCACATGGTGGTCGGAACCGATCGAGCCGACACAAGTGGTCGATGCAGAATCCGCACCGATAGCCATCGGTGCCGAAGGCTTAGTTAAGCCAGAATCGGCTCCAGCCGAGCGATCTCGACTCAGAACGAGTCGGAGCCGAGGCCGCAGGCTTTGACACAGAAGCCTGGGCCTTGGAAGATTTGGCAGATTTAGATGGAGCCGACTTAGCCGGAGAGCCCTCCGGCTTAAGAAGGCCCCTAAGTATCAGTTTGTTTCTTCTTTCCTGCAGGACTCTCTGGCTGAAGGAATGACATATAGCACAGGAGTCCTGCAGGTGAAGAGGCCCCAGGCAATACAGGCAAGAAGTGTGACCGTCTGTCAGAGACATCTTCTGACAGCACGAGTCACACTTCTTAAAGCCTGAGACCCTCTCTTTTGACATGGTGAAAGACAACACACACACACACCAGTCAAAGAGTTAAATTAAATTAAATATACCAAAAAGGTATAAGTAGACAAACACACACACACACCCTAACAGAGGGGGGATGGGATGGGTAAAGTTTGACTAAAAAATAAAAACAGACAGGTAAAATTCTGTCAGAAAATCTTTAAAATTAACTTAAAACTAAAATTTAAAGGGTTTTTAGTAAAGAGGGGCTAAAATATCAAGTATTTTAATCACTTACCAGGAGCTGGTAAAAGGAGGACCTCCTAAGCGAAGCGGCAAACGAGATCTGGGTACTTACCGCCTTGCATCATGGGATATGGGGCTGCCTCGAGCTGGTAAAAGTGACTCTCAAGCTTAGCAAGTGCCGAGTCGGAGCCGAGGGATCGGCTCCGAACCCATCAAGCAAGAATGAAGGCGAGATTGACAACTTAACATGCAGGTTTATGAAGGACATTAAGTACTGTTGTAGAAACAGCAACAGAGCTGCCGAACACATGAAAGGGATTAAACGGAGATCAGTGAGATGTTTTAAAAAATTAAATAGGATTTTTTTGTGGTAAGTGTGAAATCTGAACAAAGCAAAACTTGGGGAAAAAAAGGTCAAAGTGATTGCACTGCAGTCCTCAGCTTGGTGTGTCAGAGTGAACAGATCATTTAGTCTGATGTCAATATATTCTAAGTAAGCACAGCGATCCAAACAACCCATGGGTCTCTTACCACATTCAGGGTGATCCACTTGAACTCTATGCATAATATAGCTTTAGAGTTCAAACATACACTCTCCTCTTGCAAGTGCAATGACTGTGTAAATAGACTGGTACACAAGCAAGAGGTTTGGGAAGGGGGAAGATAGCAGAGGAGAGAGCAGGATGGGATCACGATATTGGGGTGGTGGGATTAAAACAGCACACAAAATGGCTAACAGGCACCATGAATGCACAGTGAGTGAGAAAGGGCTCGGCACAGCTAAGAACAGTATAGCTGGAAAGTAGATACATATCATTCCCTCTCAGAAGTGGCACACAGCTATATATTCTAGTACTATTTTAAACTGTGCTCCTCTGGAGAAATTCTGCAACACAACTAATAAAAGTCTACATGTCATGGTCCACTGACCTACGCATATCCTCCAGGCACAGTTACTACAAGATTACTTTTATCTTTGCCTCCCTTGAGACAGTTTCGCCACAAAGGGCAAATCTTCAGAACTAAAGCCCTTTGGTGATTTTGTTGGGTGTATGGAGAGGAAAAAAAGAAAAGAAACAACCAAAGGCATAGTCAGTACTGCAACAGGTGAAGTCCCTGTAGGCCTGTTGACAGGATGCAGTTACAGGAACAAAGCTGGGTATATACACAATAGCAAACAAACTACTAGTGTAAGTGTTTACTTCAGAGACTCACTCATTACAATGGAATGCCAGTACTAAAATGGCTTGTTTGGACACACAAGGTAGAAACGGGTTATTTACTTTTAATTATAGCTTCATTTAACTGCTAGATAAAGTGAGACGAGGAAAAGTTTCCCTAGCATTCAGGGTCACAGTGCACAAAGTCAGTGTTACCTGAAGTTAAATACAAGCATGTTCATATGCCATTTAGCGAGTCACTTCTCACAGCTACTACTACCAGATAAGGCTAAATAAAACTACGGGACTATTATTCTGTTGTGCCTCTTCATTTTCATTACCAGATAAAGCAGCATAAAACTACAAACAACTCTTTTGAAGCTCAGTACTCTTTAGAGTAATAAAATGAAAACCTCACGAAAATCAAGCAAACATCATTTTCCACTTTAACACATTTCCCAGCATTTTCTTTGTAACATGTTTCCGGGTCTTGTGTAAAGGTAAACCACCTTCAAAAATGTGGGATGAGAACTTTACACAGCTGGCAAAATCAATGCAAGTGCACAACAAATGTTTTGCTCTTTACTGTTTATTGTTTTTCCATTCTTTCCTTCCAGCCTCAGCCCACCCTGATACTGCTAGTCCTTCTCTACTAACTGCTGAATTTACCACAGATGCCCTGGACACAGCACTCAACCTCTTACCTCAAAAATAGGGGGCAAAGGCCTCAAATCAAGGAAATTCTTAAACATTACTAGTCATTCAGAGCACTAACAGAATAACAGAAGTTCCATTAATAAGCTTTTTCTGAAGAGCAAGAAGTCTGTAACACTGTCTTGACACCAACAAATGCAATATTCATTTTTGTCATAAAGCCACTGATGCTGCAAAGAACAAAATCTGAAAAATAAAACTGGGGCTGCAGAGGCCTTTGAATACTTACTTAACCTCGGTAGAAGGTCAATAGTTAGAAACACTTTCACCTGGTCATTGCTGTAGGCACTTCCACTGTGATAATAAGGGGACTGAGTCACCAAAAATCATACTAATACAACTAGTAATGTCTGCTCCACAGCCTGTCACAGAAGATCCAACGTCCACTAGAAGGTCACTAAAGCACTAGCCCTTCATTCCTCCAGTGAAGCAGCTCTGTCCTATGTATATATGAGCAACCCACTCTAAACTGCCTGTCAAACCCTGTTACCGGACCTATGCCATAAGGGCCAGGAGCAGACTCTTTAGCTCTCAATCAACACAGCAATCGCCAGCTGATATTTTAAGCCATTTTATGGGATTTCCCATGGTGCCAGTATGTGGGAGTCAGGAAACTGTTCAAGCAGCTGAGGCCTAGATTAGAAAGGGCTTAATGTGAGGGTACATGGCAAAAACTCTATGCCTTTCATGCTTGCCATCAGTGTAGACCACAAGCAGCCTGTTCTCGTAAAATAAATTTGGGAGACAATGTCATGATCTTTTTACTTGCTAGTCATTTCACCCAATTTTCAGTACCATATATGGTAAAACACTAAAATTATGGGTACTTACAACAGTGCTAGAACAGGTAGAAAAATGTGCATCTTCAGTAATCCGTAGGACTCACGTAGAAGGTATTAGGATCACTGAGTTGAGCAAACTTTTGGAGGCTGACAAACTCCTAGCCATGTCCTAATGCACTTCAGAGTGCATCTTTCCATTTCTGATCAAGTGAGTCTCTCTAAGGAACCTCATTCTAATCAAAGACAATAAGCAAGGAATCTGGAGTAAAGAAAGAAGGCTAGAGGGAGGGTCTCTTACTGAAGACCGGCTTCTAGCAAATTAACTACTCACAGATTTGATATCTTATACAGGTGATGTACATTTTTAGCAACCAGTAGCAGTTTTGATGGAACCCGTCTTCAATAATGTGATAAATGTGGTCCCAGAAAAAAAAAAAAAAAGACCTGGCTGGGCACATGTTTTGTACAGGTATTGAGGGATAACCAAATAGCCAGAACACAAATATCACCAATATGGTATTACAGAAGAAGGTTATGGGAGTATAAACAGCTCTAGTGGAAGGAGCTTTTAGCCTCTGACTGGAAATCTCCCATAACTTATTGTAATAGGAGATGCAACTTAACATCCAGCAGGAGATGGACACAGCTTGGCAACCTTTTAATCCAAATGAGGCTTAGCAAAACAAATGTTATCTCTCCATATTACCAGAGTCCTGTCCATGCAGCAGTTGACTCGTCTGTGAATGTCCTCATAATGTAGCAGATTTTCTCCTTAATCTGAATAGTCTGGAAGGAATACCAGGTAACTGATGGACTGAGTTGCATTTCTGCCTGTCTCCACTTTGTGTACAAAGGACAGACTGGTTCTGAGGGAAACTCATTCTCTGCATAATATCACACTGGGGGATCTTGACAAAATGCGACTAAAGCTTTGATATTAATTTGGCCAATGCAATGGCTACCAAAAAACAATGGCATCAAGGAAGGAAAGCTTTAGTTCTCCTGAAAACTCTAATTTGAAAAGAGGAAGGATTAGTTCTCCAGCATAAAGTATGCCCCATGGAGGGACTAAGTCAAAGGAGTTGTTAGTTGATCGATGCATCTAATAAAGGCTTTGCTTGACTTTAGGGAGGGAAAGGAAAAACAATGCTATCCAAAATGTAAGTTAGATAAGACTGCAGGACAGATAAGCCTGCAAGACAGAATTTCATTGTACAGTAAGAGAGTCCTTTTTCAAAAACTTTCAGATAGTACTGCCAAAGTTCACTTTGATCCCCGGGCTTCTAAAAATCCCTGACCATCTTAGAAACACTATTGAAAATGTCACTTCATTCAAACACCTAGGGGGTTGGCTGGACCCATTCCTTAATTTCCAGCTCCACCTAGACTACACACAAAAAAGTAACTCTCTCCTATTCTGTTCTAATAGCCTCTCCTTTTGTTTCTATACAGACCCTGTAGAAATGCCATAGGTATAGGTATATTACTGGCTCAGCTAGAATATGGTCTCCCGCCAATTGCTACAACTTCTAAAAGAAATATATCCACCACTCAGTCCATTTCAAATGCCATTTGCAGATTCATCCCTCTCTCCCCAAGAAATAAAAACCATTGGAACTAACTGGCTACATGTGAAACAAAGTGCCGACTTTCTACTTATCTGTCAACTATTTAAACTTATAAAGAATGACACATTCCCCCCACTTGCTTTGAAGCTATTCAGAGATGCGCCAAAATACAACCTTGGACATCTTAATCACTCATGTCATCTCCTTCAACACCCCCCCCCCCCCCGCCCCCAAACTAGGCTTCACTGCACAGACCATGCTTTCTCAATTCTTGGTCACAAACTGTGGGAATCTTTCCCTTCTGTTTTTTAAAGATCATTCCTCTTACCCTATTTTCCATTCACAAACAAAAGCACATTTTAATATTCCAGGAAAATGCAACTGCTATCTGGTCATACAACTTAGGCTCTTCATTCCCTTCTACTGTCTACATACCTTGCTCCGGCATTATTTTTGATTGTGATTTTTTTTCAGCACGACTACTCGGATTTCCACTCTATATATAGTGCATGCATACACAGTGGATTTTTTCACTCACTCTGCATATAATGTAATTTATCTGTTGCCTTCATTCTCCCAAGCCAACTATGGTATCCACTTTGTATATAATATATGAATACATTGCATTTTGTCACTCTCTCTGTATACAACATCATACATCTATTGCGTTTTCCCCTCGGTGAGACTGAAATGGGTCCAATGGGATCAGTGCTCTACGCCAGATAAATTCAAAATAAAATTAAATTAAAAAAAAAAAAAAAAAAAATAGGGAATACAAGCTGAAAATGGGTTATGTCCCTGCTCTGTTGACCAAACAGAAAATCTCTTCTACTTTAAAGGCCTTTTGAGTAGAAGGTGTCTCTGAGGAAGAAACAGTACAGACTATCTTGTCAAAAAAATAACTGGACTTTATTATCAGAATGAAACAGCCAAGCTGTCAGTTTCAGCATATGCTGCTTAAGGTAAGGTTTCTCAGATGGGTGAGAGACCAATATTTTACTGGGCAACAGATTCATTATAGGGGGTGGAGAAGAAACTACATCTGCTTTGGCTAGGAGGGGGCTACCAGAATCACTGGTTCTGTGATATTTTGGACTTATGAATAAACCTCATCCTCACAGAAAATGGTTAAGAAAACAGGAGACTGACTACCTGGCCAAGGATGGATCAAATTATTTCTAATGGGACCACCGGTGGGAAGTATGAGAGAGAAACATTGTGAGAATTCAGTGTTTGCTAGAGATTTAAGACTCTTTTGGCTATCAAAGGACTGACAGATGACTCAAGTGGCATTAAAATGTGGTGTTTCAGATTGTCAGTCAAATAATTGGTCTCTCTCTGACTATGAAAGGCAGTGATGAACAACCCTAAGTGGCCCACTGTCATATCTCATGGCATCTGTACACAGGGCAATTTCTTCATCTCAAAGTCCTTCTACAAATCTAACGTCCATAATATGATTCACAAAAACAGACTGGCTGATGTAAGGACCTGCTTCCAAAATCAGTGCATTACTCAAACTATTTATCTAGGTCAGGGGTAGAGAACTGGGCTCTCAGGAGTTTTGTTTCTCCTCCTCAGGGCTGCAGCCAAGACAGTCGGATCAGGTTTGGGAGTCTTCACTCATACTAAGCATTGCTGGTTTAGAGGTTAGTTTGAAGATTCAGATGGTCTTCTTAGGCAATGGGGTCTCAATGTCTGGATTCTTCAAGAAAACTGTGGTAACATCTTTTAAAATGTCAAATAAAGATGGCATCATCCAAGAGGACAATGAGACAAGTGGCATACTAATCAAATAGAAACAAAGCCAACACAGAAAAAGCAGGTTTTCCAGCAAGTAGTAAGTGAAACAAACAAGTCCACAAGTAGAGTGCAAGTATTTAACATCAGAAAAATACATAAGCACTTTCGTCCTTGTTCATTCAGAGACTTCATCAGATATATACCAATGCACAGTACAATCAGTAAAAACATTTCAAAACCTACACACCCCCCAGATCAACTAATCACATACAAAACCAATTATCCACAGTTACTTAAGCATTACCCCATATTAAAAAAAAAAACATACATTCATAACAATGAAAGTATGCTGAATTTTATACTTAACCTACACACCACTGAAATATATATTAAAATAAGTCCCCATATTAATAAATCAAATTACAACCTAATGTATTTAAATATAAATATGCTAATACCTACAAGCATACTTGTATATACATATATGTAACATGGATTCCTATTACAAGAATGAAAGTTCACTACTTCGAACTTGTAATAAGAAGCCTCACTTCTGTGAAAGATCATTTTAATGAAAGTGAATGTTTGCGTAAGTGCACTTCACCGAAAACACCACAGCACAGTGGAGGACATAAAAAACAAGCTATGTCCTCCACTATGGTGCAACAGTCATGGACCTTAGGGTTAGGGCATGGGTTAGGGTAAGGGGATAGTTAGTAAAGCGATCCCCTTACCCTAACCCATGCCCTAACCCTAAGGTTCGTGACTATCGCACCATAGTGGAGGACATTGCTATGTCCTTCACTGTGCTGCAGTCGTCACGGACCTTAGGGTTACGGCACGGGTCATGGTAAGGGGATAGCCGTAGGGCTATCCCCTTAATATGACCTGTGCCCTAACCATAAGGTCAGTGAGTACTGCACCGAAGTTCAGTACAACACCCGTTCGTTGTACTGAACTTCGCGTAAGTGCACTTTTGATTAAGTGAGCATTCCATGCACTATTTCGAATTAGTGAAAATTCGATTTAGTGTATGGAACCCATGTAATATATATATTATATTTACATATGCAAAAATATATACATTCAAACTCATTTTTACCCAAAAAACACATATGCATACATTATCTTCCTAGTGCCTTTAATTTACATCATCTCCCTAGTGCCTTTAATTTTAAAAGACAAGAGATGGAAAAAATGAATTTAAACCAGGTCACTGTGCTGCATTTAAGTGCATCTGCCATAACAAGTGGCATACTAGCTAGAACCTACTCGGCAGGATGAATGCTCTCTTTCCAGGACAACTACTGTTCTGCTTCATCAGTGGCATCAATTCCCCAATTCACTTAGGAACAGTGGGAAGTCTGTTTGCTCCTCACTGTCATGGAGGGGCAATAACCACTTCAAAACGTCTTGTCTTGCATGCACATTTTCAGTACCTCTGAGGTAGACAGGGTTATGATATGGAGGACACTAGAGATTCTTTAAGAAAAAGTGAGGAGTCAGTTAAACTGCAGACAGTGCTGAAACCATGGTCTTGGAAAAGAGAACACATAAAACTATCCATATGATAACTGAAGGTCCTAGAAGCCACATGAGAAAGAGGAACAATTAGTGGACAAACATATGACAATGTGACCAACATCTGAAATGACCAGCACTGGGGCCATGAATATAAAAGCGAATAATGTCAGACACACTGATGCCAGGTATGCTGACAAGGCAGACAGCCGAAGGACAGGTGTCAACAGGCAAAGGTCAGGACAATAGTGGGAGGACAAGAGGGAAAACAGGCATAGGTGAAGATCCTGGGTATGCCTGAATAATGGACTGGTCTTCCACAATGGATTTCAGTAAAAAAATGTAAGGAATTATTAAGCTATAATCAGAAGCTTGGTTTGTATATTCCTTAGCAGACAATTTTAGTACAAGAAGTTAGGGGATCCTGATGCGTGAGATAACAGAAAGCAGGCATAATAAAAGCCCTACAGGGCACAGGTTTTTTTTTTTTGGGAGTTCTCTTAACTACCATCTCTTACAGCAATTTTTTTAATCAAAAGCTGAATGATGCATGTGAAAACTGCAATGGTGATTTCCAAACTTCTGGACAAATAGTGGAGGAAGAAAGTGTGCTGACTTCTAGCTTCTAGTGTGGAAAGCCTCTCAGACACAAATGTGGTCTCAAAGTCTTTTCCCACAACATCACTAAGTGCCCCTGTTAATATGCACACAAACTGAACAACTGCAGGTATGCTGCTGTAACCTTATGCAACAAACATTTACTGTGCCTGTCAGCAAATGGAATTTGCTTGCTACAGCCCTCAGTCACTGGCAGAAGACATCTCTAAGAACCAATGATGGGCTTGCAGCCACAAAATGTAAGGGGTGTAAGTAAAAGGTAAAAAATACAATCTTGAAGACAAATCCCTCAGAAAAGAAAAATTAACTGAAACAAACCTAACAATCCAATAAAGGCAACCTGGGGTCATTTTTTTTTGCAGCAGGAAGAACTAAATTAAAGGTGTTCCAAGGAGCAGAAGAAGAATTTTTTTAGCAGCTAAGCAGTCATAATGCCTGCGAGGCAAATCCTGCTTACTAAAGATGGACCTCTTATTTCTTAGATATACAAGCTTGGCATTTAGAGGTTCTTTTAGCAATTTCCCTTTTAGGTGACCGTGATACCTATGGGTGCCTTAGATTCACACTGAAAATTACTTTGTAAATGCACATGCCGCTTGCTCTCTTCCCCCACCCCTCAAAAAGGTAACAATTAGCTTAACCTGCCATTCTCTTCGACTTGTAAAATGTTTGCATCAACAAGATATGTAATACACAAATTAATATCCTGGAATCAAATAAGCACACTGTCAGTGGACAACAACAAGGTAAATTTACTGCATTGGTTTCACTGCTAAAGAAGGGAATACTACATATGCTTACATTGTTAAATACAAAGAATGCCTGACTGACATTAAAGCAGTCCATTTCCTAATGCCGTTTGTAATTCCAGAAGTGAGTCATGGTTTACAATGAGAGAAATAAATACAGGACAAGTAAAGATACTGTAGCACAAATTAACCTGCACAACAAAGTAAGTGCAAACAGATGTCAGGAAGAAGCAATGAGGGAAATAGAGATTTAGGAAGTGGGAAGCTGGCAGGTGACTGGTTGAAGGCAGCATGACAACTGTAAGTGGTGAAAAGCAATGCCTTAAGAAAGGACAGTGTGGATGTAAGAGAAGGATAGAATGTCTCAGAGAAAAAGCAAACAAATATGGGAGCTGTTGAAGAAATAAAGAAAGCAGAAACAGAAGGTCAACTGAATTGCTCCTGAACAATGATGTAAGCAAGCCGGGCCAACAATGTACATTATGAAGATTGCAAGCGGAAAGAAATAAAAGAAAAAAGTTTAGACAAGATGGTAAAGCAGACAGAATACTCAGCAAAGAAAAGAAAGTAGCTCATAGGAAAGGTTTTGAAATTACACACAGCAACAGCAAGGTAAACATAAATAAAGTGAATGTAACAAAACAGTAGAAACCAAAGCAGCTGAAAGAATGAACCCCATACCAGGAAAATTTCTGGATTTTACTAGAACTTCGGGGTGGGTGTATGATCTAATGAACCATAGACTAGGGGATCACGGAAGACTAGCACTTCTTCACATCCACTCATATAGTAGGAGTTGAAGCAACTTTACTGAACATATATTTTTCTGGGTTTATTTCAAAGTATTGAATTGGCCAAACTGTTGAACCAGATATGGTCAAGACCATATGGATGACAACTGAGCGAGTCAGGCCATTTTGATAGAGATTGCAGAACAGTTGGGATAAGGGAATTTGCCGTTTTCCCCACTGTAATGCCATCTCACAGTTGGAATATATAATTAGCAGGGGGTGTGGGGGTGCAGGGGGGCTTACTCTCCTGAAAACGCATTGCTTGTGTTGTTTGCTGATGTCATTTGGCAGTATGCTGTTTATCAACAGACTGAACTGTTGGCCATATGGTCTTGACCATACAGAGTTAAACAATTTGGCCATTCAATACTTTGAAATAGACCCTATTAAACTACCAGTTTGCCTCCTCTCAATCTCAGATGCTGGTAGTTAATTTGTGACCCCTGGACCTGATATTATACTTTTTCCTATGGCCTGACAGGCATAACAGAACAGCATCATACGTGTGTCAGAAGGAATTTTTGTTTAGTGTCCTACCAGTCTCTGTACCCATCCCCCCACTACAGTTTTAAGATTTTTCAATAAAGCTGCTCAGTTGCAAGCTGATATGGTATGTGCTGTAGGGAAAATCCCACTTTCACAGTACAAAAACATATTTGGCTGCCTTAATAAATCCTAAGTTCTTTTTGTACTATGACTGCAATCTCTAGTTTTATCTGGATGAGTCAAAGATGGTTGTGACAATTAGATCAGCATGGAGGTCTTAAGACTAGCACTTGCACCAATAAGACTGCAGAAAATATAATTAAGGCCAAATATATAGAAACATGGCCATCTTAGAGTGACTGTGATGAAAACCCAGTGACTGATGTGGTGTAATCCACACGTTCCCACTGGCACTACGACAGCTTTGGTCTGCAATTAGATCACCTAGTCACTTGCAGTTGTTGGCTGGTATGATCACTGAACACTTGCTATGATAGCTGTGAAAAACTGAAAGGCTGCCAGCCCAGCTAGATAGACTTTTGTAGATAATTCTATATCATTGTAAATATTAATATAATCCACAGGCTGTTTACAAATGTAAGAAAACTAAATGTAAGCCTTTAATTGCTGTGGCAATTCAAAATTATATGTTTTGGGGGGATGAGACAGGCTTTGCTCCTACACTCAACATGCTATATAGCCCCTGAACCAGAAGCAGCTGTTCCTCAGGGAAAGGGAAATTCTGTTACAGTGATCTGTTGTAAAAAAAAGGCATTTTGCATTGTTTAATATAACTGACTACATTATGTCCATCAATTACAAATCCTGCTACTACATTCTACAATAGCATATCAAAGGCCTCAGTTATGGATTGCCTGGTACCCTTCTCTCTGGACAGGCTCACTATGGGCATCTCCGATTTTCATTTCACATACTTACAATCTGGAACCTCAGCCTGGCTAAGAGTTTCCAGTTTCCAACCTCAAAATAAATATATCAGCTCCATGCTACAGGAAGTGTATGCTTCCTTTGCAAGCTTCATTCCAGTACACCCTGTGAGGACACTTAATTACAGCCATAAATGCCTCATGATAATCTGCATGGAGGCACTACAAGGATATTAGTAGTAATAAAATTGTCTATCTGTACTTTATATTCAGGCTATGCAGAGATAACCAACTTGTTGCAGCTTGTTACCTGTGCCTCATGGTGCCATCCTGATTAACATGTCAGTGTTTGAAATACTATATATACATATATGTATTAAGTCCAATCTGCATACATTTTATCTTATGTTGTCTTCTGAAGATTTCAGAGAAACATCAGTAAGACAAAAAACAGGAAAAGAGCTATATTTCTGCTTGAGGAATTTTTGTGACAAAAAAGTTATAAGTGCATGGAGACATCCTACAACACCATATATTTGCATTGGGATACTTTTCGATTCAAAAAACACTAACTAATGTTTTAAATGTAATGAACACCAGAACATGGTGTAAGAAATGGTTGCAATGGGAAACAGGCAGAGAAAGTTTACAGAAAGTACAGCTGTGTCACACTTACCATAATTGCAGATGCTTGAGTAGATCAATGTTTTAGTACTGATTTTTGGGTCTTCCTGCCATGCAAAAGCCTGATTTCCAGACTCTTTGCATCATCCCTAGCTGACAGACATTTGAGGACTGACTTCTAGATGTCGGGGTATAATAAGATTATCTGTCATCTCCATTTCAGGTCATTCTAAGCAGTGTATAAGCAGTCTTATGTTCGAGGACAGCACAACCGACCCAGATGTCTGGGTTAGTTAGGCAGTACACTATAAAAAGAGAAAGGATGATGAAGGATCTATCTCCAAGAGTCTCCTCTCTCTCTTGCACCCAGCAAGGGGAAAGGAAATGGTCAGCAGATAGAGGGTTTGGAGGGTGGCAGCTTGTAACGCAACACTGACCTATTCAAACATCTACAATTATGATAAATGTGACAACTGTACTATTGTTGTTCGCAGTCAATGTTGCAGTACTGATTCTTGGGAGGACTTCCAAAGCTGGTGAAAGGGTGGTAGAATATGCTGTTGGCCCTTAGGAAATATGGTTTTGTAGGATGGCTGTAGAAAACCATGCTCTAGACCCAATGCCTAAACAGTAGTGTTTTGTAAAGGTGTGCTCCGAGTTCCAGGTGATAGCTTCTAGGATGGCCTGTGTAGGAGCTCCTTTGAGGAGGGCAGAGGTAGCTGCCCTGTGCCTGGTGGAGCGGGCTTTGACATTACCAGGAACAAGTTTTCCATGGTGAGTGTAACAAAAACTAATGTAACTGGCAATCCATTTGAATATGGTTTGTTTGGAGGCAAGTTTGCCCTGTTACCCCTATACGAAAGCAGCCAAAAGTTGCTCTGCTCTGTTTGGGATTTTTGTCTTGTCTAACTAGTACCTGATTTGTCTTTGTACATCCAAGGAATGAAGGATTTGCTCTGCTTTGTTCTGATTATTTGGAAATAAAACTGTCAGGTTGACAACCTGGTTTACAGAAGTTCTGATACCACTTTAGGCATAAAAGATTGATTAGTTCTAAGGGTTTCTCTATCCCCGTGAAAGGCTATGAAAGGATCTTTGTACATAAGAGTTTGAAACTCAGATACCCTCCTTGCAGAAGTGATGGCAAGTAGTAAGGTGGTTTTCCAAGTGAGCATCTTTAATGGAGCATATGCTGCTAGTTCAAAGGAAGGTAGGCTGAATTATTTCTAGCATGTAACTGAGATACCAGGTAGGAACTGGGCTCCTTCTGGGTGGCCTGAAGGAAATGATCCCTTTTAGAAATAGCTTCAGGTGGGGTGAGAGAAATGGGAGAGGAATGGAGAAGGAAAATGAAGATGGCAGAAACATGCACCTTAATGCTAGAAGAAAGGCCCTGGCTGAACAGACCCGAAAGGCATTGCAGAACTGAACTGATGACTGCCTGAGGAGGACTGTTGATCTTGCTACTGCACCAGATGGAGAATCACTTCCATTTTGCTAAGTATGAGTTTCTGTTGGTGGGTTTCCTTGCTTCCTTAAGGGTGGTTAACAACTTAGAGGGGTAAGTTGACAACTTTTGGTGTTAAAACCCAGCCCTCCAGACTATCAGTTTGAGTGTGGCCAGGTGAGGATGGAATACTGATCACTTGACCTGGTTGAGATTGTCTATCTCCTGTGGGAATCTCCCTTTACTGTGGGCCAAAAGGAGGGAAACCAGTGTTGTCTTGATCAGTATGGGGAAATGAAAAACCTGCACGGTTTGCCTGTGTGTCCTGACCTTTATCAGTTTCCTGTAAATCAGGAGTAAGGGTGGAAAGGTATACAGAAACAGACTGGGCCATTTGAATGCGAATGGGCATCTTCCATGGCCCTGCCTGCTGGGTTCTGGAGCAAAGCCTCTGAGGTCGTCTGTTTTTGTGGGAGACAAAAAATCTATTAAGGGAATTTCCACTTGTAAGGTCCAGGAAAGTCTTTCTCTACAGCATCCATTTGTTGGAGTGCAGAAGATCCCTGTTTAAGAGGGGTCATGGGCTGACGTCACTGTTGGTCTCTGTGCAGGGTGGGCTCGTTGGAGCTCCCAGGTCTCAGAGTTTGTTCTGGTTGCCACCTTCTGGATTGTCTAACTTTCTTAGCACAAGGAGGCCTCCCCTTGTCCTGTCTGGACGGAGAGGGAGGCCACAGATTGGAAAAGTTGTTTCTATTGCAACTATGTACAGGTGACATGTAAAACTCTTTCACTGTTTTAATTTGTTTTTCTTTTTTGTCCAGAATTTTGACCACCTTTTCAGCTGGGAGTCCAAAAAGGAACTCCTTGTCTGGAGAAGCAGCCAGTAGCTCTGTCTTGACTTGGTCACAGAGTGGCCGAGTCCTGAGCCCTGTCTGTGCCTGTGGCAGCTTCTCTACATGATACAGCTAGTGCATCATATCTACATTTTAAGGAGTGTCTGGTAACCTGTAAGTTTGCTCAGTCTCCTGAATTTCCTTAGACAAGGCTTTGACAGAAACAGTCTCTACCTTAGTAATAATGCAGCCCTGAAGGGATTCTAAGTACTTCAGCATGTGGAATTGGCAATAAGTGCCCTCATGGAAAGGACGGCTGAAGTGTATGCCTTTCTTGTCATTAGGCAGAGGACGTCTAGCTGCAACCCTTGGCTTCGGCAGACACTACTTAGGGATCTGATTTAGGGTTTTTGTAAAGGTGCTTGTGTGAGTTAACACACTAAAACTGGTTAGGCCTTCTGGAAACAGGTGGTGGGAAATCTGGGTGTAAAGAGATGTCTTAAAAAAAATCTCATCAAGCACCAAATCTTGGGGGGAATAGCTTGTGGTCTAGGTGAAGGTAAAATAAGTAATTCCCTATGGTGAGCCTGAGCTTGAGAGAATTGTTTGCTTTCCTATTTAAAAGCCTCTTTCATTTTATGAAAGATATCCTCGAAAGAGAAGTCCTCTGGGGGAGAGAGACGAGAGGGTGCCATCACAGCTTGAATGTGGATAATGTTGGGTTGGAAGGTAAACAGAGTATGAGAATTCCTCTTCATTCTCGGAATCTGAGGATTGTGAATATTCCTGCAAGACCACCTCCCAAGGTCTCTTGGATGGGAAGGCTTCAGGAGCAGTGGTCTGGGTGTGATTGGATTTCCTGGATTTCATGAAGGCTATAACCTCCTGGGTGATTTTCGAGAGGTCTTGGGCTTTGATTTGAGCTGAAGTAACAGAGGGCTGAGAAGATGGAAGAGGAAGGCTGATGGTTCTTTGCAGTTTAGGCATCTATTTTGTCAAAGTAACCAGAGGATGCAGGCTGAGGAAGATAAGATGTCTCTCTCAGAACCACTGACTTGAACTTTGGAAGCTGTGGCCTGCAGAGCAACCTCAGACTAGACTAATGTTAATGTTGTGGAAGTGAGTAGTAATCCTGAAGCCATGGCAGTTTCCTGAAGGGTTGAGCCAGAGGGTTCTGGCCTAGAAGTCACCAGACCAGGGGGCTGTGAAGGCACATCACCCGAGTCATCGACAGACTTGGTAGCGTGGACTGAGGCATTGGCCATATCTTCAGTGTCCCCCCCCCCCCGATTCTTTTTACTCTTTGCATTTTTTTTTGGGGGGGGGGTGATAACTCTGCCAGACACTGTGGGTTTCAATAATATGGAGGGAACTGAAACGGAGCACTCCATATGAGCAGTTAGGACTTCTGCCCTGCATTTAAGGGTCTTCACTCAGAAATTAGCACAATCAGGACAATTAGTTATGCTGAGGCCCCCCCCAAAAAAAACAGAAACAGTGGGTGAAAATTTTTATGCAGGATATGCTTCATACACTTCACACAATTGTTAACCTTCTAGACCATTAAATTAGAAGAGGGAAATCCCCAACAGAGCACTTTTCCTAATGGAGGGGAGAAGGAACTCTGGAAAAATCATCCAGCCAACAGACTGCAATTACACTGTATATACAGTAAAGCATATAGGATTACATGGCTAGGATGAATTGAAGATGGTGTCAAAGAATGATCTCCTTATGCCCAGACGTCACTCTTCAGATCTCCATCGGCTAGGGATGATGTAAAGAGTATGGAAATCAAGAGAAGAATGAAGAAGCAGTACCGTCTCATTGGCTGCGATTATCATCTTGTTCTGTCTCAGAAGTAAAAAGAATTATATTGCTTTCATGCAGTTTCCAGTGCAGCATATCCCAGCAGCATCTTTTTTTTGTCTACAGTGTTGCCAGAAACCACTGAAGGCAGCTATCTGCAGACAGCCCAAGAATGAGCCTTATAGGTCACTCATTTTTGCCAGTAAAGTGATGGAAAACAAAAATTGTAATTTTACCATTTGAGTCAATGATTAAACTGAAGCAGTGCTTGCAGGTCTGATGTAGTGAAGTTCACCCCCCCCCCCCAAAATATGCATCAGACTAAGCTTAAAGTCTTAGAAAGTTTAGGAATGTAGCCTTGGAGATGCGACCCTGATGCACTGCTCTCTAAACCTGGGCTATGCATTTTAACTCTGCAGTGACTGTGCCAAAGGTCTAAATGACACAAAGAGCATTCAATGAGGCTCCCCATGCTTCTGAACAAGGAAGTCAGCCTGGTCTGGATAACACTTAGGAATCCTGTCTGAGGTGTTCTGAGTAACTGATAAGGGCATCAGAAAATAAGACAGTAGTACTGCTGGCATGTAGAAACATCTAGGATTATCATCAGACCTCTGTCTCCTACCAAATGGTCCAACATGCATTTATAATAAGTGTTGAACATTTCTAGCACTGCCATACCTGAAATGTGAAAGGTGTGCAAGTTTAAAAAAAACTGCTCTGATTCAAAAGCACTGCAAGCAACGTTTTCAGTAAAAATGAGCTCTCATGTTAATTTCTGACTGATCTGCTTTCTTGAATTCAGCGAAAGAGTATTATAACTAAGGCCTACCCTCTACTGCAGAGGGTGAATTTTCATCTGCAACACTGGTAACATGGGTTAAGAAATGGACTCTGATTGTTACAAGGGTGGCACAGGTAGAAAGGATACAGGATGCCATGACAGTATTCCTTCCCAGAAGGCTGCAGCAGTCCAAATCTAACCCACGTTGGAAAATAGAAGTTATGTTCTTACCATAACATTCCATGTTAGTTGTCTTCTTCTCGCCTTCTTCTTGCTGGATGGGTTCGGAGCCGACCTCGGCTCCGACTCGGCCACTCTAAAAGCTCGAGAGTTGGTTCCACCGGCTCGAGGCTCCCCTTATATCCCACAATGCTAGGCGTGAGTTACCTCAGATCTCGTTTGTAAGCTAGGCCCAGCTTATAATAGTAACAGAATAACTATAAACAAGGTCCACCTCTATAAACCAGGGAGAATAGAAGGGTGACCTACATCCTGATCCAGGAAAATATGCACAGCAGCATATACCTAAAGTAAGAGGTGGTAGAAAGAGAGGTCACAATCAAAACTCCTCTAGGTCTGTCCAGGCCAGGGGGAAGGAGGGTGGGACGCGAGAAGAAGACAACTAACATGGAACGTTATGGTAAGAACATAACTTCTATATGTTAAGTTGTCTATCTCGCCTTCATTCTTGCTGGATGGGACCGCGTCCCTAGCACCTTGTCCCGGGTGGCCTAACGGAACAGACTCTTGAGAACAGTGGAACCAAAGTTAGCTCTATGCCTAGAAGCTAAATCCAACTTATAATGAGAAATGAAAGTGTGAGGAGTAGCCCAAGTAGCCGCTGCACAAATGGTGTCAATAGGCAGTCTCTGTCTTGGAAGGCTATAGAAGTAGCCAAAGCTCTGGTAGAATGGGCTTTAGGTTTGTTAGGCAGCTTTTGGTGTCTAATTTCATAAACAAGGGAAATCAGAGATGTTAGCCATCTAGATAATGATACCTTTGAAACTGAAAGTCCCTTTCTGCCTTCTGCATAAGAGACAAACAGCTGGTCAGATTTTCTGAATTGTTTGGTTCTATCCAAATAGTACCTTAACTGACGATGAACATCTAGCCAATGCAATTTCTGCTCAGACCTGTTAGAATATTCTGGAAAAAACACAGGAAGGTCAATGCTTTGATTTAGGTTAGATGCCGAAGCTATCTTAGGTAAAAAGGACGGGATGGTTCGTAAAGATACCCTGTCCTTATGGAACAACAGATAAGGAGGTCGACAGCTGAGTGCATGAAGTTCCGAAACTCTTCTAGCTGAAGTAATAGCTACCAGAAAGAGTGTCTTCCATGATAGCAATTTTAAAGAACAGGAGGCTGCAGGTTCAAAAGGGGAAAGAATCAAAGAACTAAGAACTAAATTTAGGTCCCAAGGAGGAGGAGGATTTCTTATAGGAGGTCTGAGAAGAAAAACTCCCTTCAAAAATGCTTTGCAAAGCTTGTGGGACATTATGGCAGACTCTGAAATGCCCACGTGAAAGTTAGAAATAGCTGCCAATTGAACTTTAAGAGTAGATGGAGATGAACCTGCATGGAAGAGTTCAGCTAGAAAATCAAGGACCATTTGGATGGAAGCAGTGAAAGGATCTATGTCCCTTCCTTGAGCCCAATAGGCGAAACGTTTCCACTTACTCAAATAAATCTTTCGAGTGGAAGACTTATGGGAAGCTATCAAAATATCTCGGACAGAGTGAGATATTTGAGGAAGCCTGGCTAAGGTTGGAACTGGAGGAACCAAGCAGTGAGGTTCAGAGAGGGAAGGGAGCGATGAAACTGACCCGACTGATGGATCAAAAGATCTGGAGCTAGGTCCAGATGTCAAGGTCGCTCCAACAGAAAAAGATGAAGAAAGGGGAACCAAACCTGTCGAGGCCAGTAAGGAGCAATGAGGATCAACGAGGCCTTCTGAGCGATAGCTTTCTGTATCACTTGAGAGATTAGTGGGAAGGGAGGAAATGCATACAGAAGTCCCCGGGGCCAAACTTGGACTAGAGCGTCTCTGCTGGGTTGGCCTGGTAACGGGAATAGGGTGAAATAATCTCTGCACTTGCTGTTTTGGGGAGTAGCAAAAAGGTCGCAGCAAGGCTGACCCCACTTGAGAAAAATTTCTCTCACAACAGAGTCTTTCAGAGACCACTCGTGAGGCATGAGGATAGCTCTGCTCAATTTGTCCGCGATTTGATTGGACTTCCCGGGGATGTGCGTTGCTATCAGAAACCGCTGAGAAGAAATCGCCCATTGCCACAGTCTGAGTGCTTCTCGACACAGGGGGTAGGACCTGGTTCCGCCTTGTTTGTTGATATACCACACTACAGACATATTGTCAGTCTGGATTGCTATCGTTCCCAAGGGAAGAGAGTCTTGAAGGGCTTGCAACGCTAAAAGCACTGCTCTCATCTCTAGAACATTTATGTGCAAGTGGCATTCGTCTGGTTGCCATGTGCCCTGGACAGTTCTGCCCTGATAATGCCCCCCCCACCCGATCAGGGAGGCGTCCGTTGTCAGAGTAGCAACCGGAGGGGAAGGAACAAAGGGTCTTCCCAACAAGAGCTGAGGGGAAGACATCCACCACAGAAGATGATTTCTGCATGTTTGCGCAATCATGACGGTGTGGGACATCGGAAGTTGCTGGTATGACCATTGCGTGAAGAGCATCCATTGAAGGATTCTCATGTGGAATCTGGCTAATGGAAGCAGAGGTATGGCAGCCGCCATAATCCCCAACACTTTCAGAACTAACCTGGCTTTGATTCTGTTGCTGCTGAAGAGGAGCGAGACCAGTTTGTGTATGTCTGTTATTCTCTGATCTGTTAGTCTCGCAGACATGTTGACAGTGTCTAGATTTGCGCCTATGAAGGTAATAGTACGACAAGGCGACAAAACAGACTTTTCGCAATTTATTGAAATGCCTAAATTTTGACAAATGCGAAAGGTGTAGTCCCTGGCCAATAGAAGAAGATGCTTGGTGGGAGCTGTGAGGAGCCAGTCGTCCAAATATGGAAACACCTGGAATCCTTGACGTCTCAGGTGAGAAGCTACCACTGCCATGCATTTGGTAAACACCCGGGGGGCAGTGGTGAGACCAAAGGGCAGGGCCCTGAATTGAAAATGACTGGTTCCCAAGCCTGAAGCGGAGGAATCTTCTGGAGCGTCTGTTCATTTTTATGTGATAGTACGCATCCTGAAGGTCTATAGAGCACATCCAGTTTCCCTTTCCCAATAGGGGTAGGATGGACTGCAGCGTGACCATCCGAAATCTTGTTTTCTTGACTGACTTGTTCAAGATACTGAGATCCAAAATTGGTCTCCAGTCGCCTGTTTTCTTTGGAACTAAAAAGAACCTGGAGTAGATTCCGGATCCTTGCTGGTCTGCTGGAACTGGCTGGGGAGGGATTTTTGCAAGCAGCTTTGAAATTTCCAAAGCTGCAAGATCCCTTTGAGCGGGTGGAACATCTGGAAGGGATTTTTTTGATTGGTTTGGAATGCGAACGAAGGGAATGGAATAGCCTTCGGAAATGATGGACTGTACCCATTTGTCTTGAGTCAGGGATAGCCAGGATTTTGGGTACAGTGACAATCTTCCCCCGACTGCCTCCGAAGGTGAGCAGTCAGGCAACACCTCAGGGATGCTGAAAGGGCTTATCAGAGAAGGCTTCTCGGTTGCCCTGGTTCTGCGGACCCCCCCTGCCTCTAGGGCGACGTCTACCATTGTTGTTCCCCCCTCTGCCTCTGGCGGGGAACCGACTCTGTGTGTCAGGCGAAGTCCCTTGAGATTGTTTGCGGAACCACATTTTTCCACCTTTCTGGCCTTTGGGGTAAGGCCTAGAAGGAGTGGAGAAACGGACACCAACGGCAGAAAGAGTCTTGCCATCTGTCTCGCACCTAGTCAAGGTTTCTTTCACTTGAGGACCAAAAAGAGATGATCCATCAAACGGGGAATTAGTGAATGACGTTTTAAAGGGGTCCGCAAAGTTGCATAGCCGCATCCAGGCATGCCTGCGTAAGGCCACACCTGTCCCTGCGGCCCTGCTCGCTCCATCAGCCGCATAAGAGAGGAGGCGCATGGAGGAGTTAGCTATGGAGTTCAGGGTAGCCAGCTGAGTGTTCATCTTGTCCTGAAAACCCGCAGCCGTAGGATCCTTCAACATGTCACTCGCTTCTTTGATCAAGTCCCTTTGAAGACGAGTAAAATGGCATAGGTAATTCAGCGAACGCATAGCAAAGGTCGCTGACGAGAACATCCGCTTCCCGTACCTGTCCATAGACCTAGATTCTTTGTTAGGGGGATGAACAGGCACTGAAGGATCAGCTAGTTCCTTCTTGGTGGCAGCAGCTACCACCATAGCATCCACAGAAACACCTTTTGTGAGAAATTGCTTGCCAGTTGGTGCTGTTATAAATTTGGAAGGTCTCCTGGGGGTAGGGTCCACTGAATCAGGAGCCGTCCAGGCCTTCTTTGCAACCACCTGCATGAGGGGATCAAAGGGGGGGGGACACCCAGGAGGTGGAAGGGCGAGAGCCAAACGCCTCAAGATACACAGATTCATCCTCCGAAGGGTTAAGGGCTGGCCAATTTCCCCTCTGTTTCAGGATCTCTAGAATGTCTGCAAAGGAGACATCTTCAGAAGGGGAACGGGGAACCCTCGAATCCTCTAAATCTGTGTCAGAGGTGACAGATTCAGGTGAGTCTATGTGCTTCCTCTTACACTTTCTCTTCCTAGGGGGCTCCCCTGCCAATTCAGGGGAGGCCTCGAAGAGGATGAGATCCCACAGGGGATTCTTGAGGAGCTAGCTCTCTGCGGTCTGGGATGAGGGAGTGAGTCGACATAACCAAAGGCACCGAAGAGGGAGGGGCGGACGGAGCCGACTGTGGAGTCGAACAAGGTTCCAACACACTCCGCATGACCTCGAATGCACCCCTGTCCGGCAGAGCCAGAGGTCCCCGCTCCGAGAAGCTGAGAACCTCCCTCGGCACCGACAGAGATGGCTCTGAGGCCGATGTCGGAGCCGAACTCACCAGCGCCGAAGCACCGAGAGAGAGGGGGTCGGACAAGGGTCCGATGCCACTCACCCCTCGAGCCGACGAGGGAAGCCCGGCGCCGAGATTCTTCAAAAGAAGAAATCGAGCCGACGGAGCCGAAGACATTTGTACCGGCTCCGACGCTACCACAGTCTCGGTCCCGAGGCGCCGCGGCTCCGAGCTCAAAGGAGTCGGAGGAGGAATATTTATTGGAACTAGTTGAGGCATCGACTGATGAGTTGGACTCTGGAGCATTTGGGCCAGTGCCTCGGACTTCAAAAGTCTACTCACTACCCTCTGGAGGTCGTGATCTGAGAGCCTCGATGACCTGGAGGAGTGAGATCTGTGGCTCCGTTCAGACAGCAAGGGAGACGCTGGAGCCGAATGAACGGAGCCAAGGGACGGTGACCTCGATCTCTTTCTAGATGTCGGCTCCGATGGTCTGATCGGAGCCGACCCAGAATCTCTAATGCCTCGGCTCCAGCCGGAGCCGAGGAAACCACAGATACTGCAGTCAAAGACTCATCGGCTCCAGCCGGAGCCGATGAAGCAGTAGGCTTCGAAGCCTTAGGCCTCGACTCTGAAGCTGGAGCCGAGGTCTTGGAAGCCTTAGAAGGTTTCCCCGATGACACAGAGAGGGAACCTTCAGGCTTGATTAAACCCCTCAAAATGAGTTTATTTTTTCTCTCCTGCAGGACTCTAGGGCTGAAGCCATGGCATACAGCACAAGAGTCCTGCAGGTGTAAAGGTCCCAGGCAATACACACAAGAAGTGTGACCGTCTGTCAGAGACATTTTCTGACAGCACGAGTCACACTTCTTGAAGCCTGAGACCTTTGTATCCTTGGACATACTCAAGGACCCTAAGTGTAATCACACACAGAAAAAACACACACACACAGATTACACTGATAGGGATTCAAAGGGAATATTTAAACTAAAGGTAATTAAGTTAAACTTCCCTAATCAACACATACACACCCTAAGGATAGGGAAGGGAGGGCCCGAAGGCCTTAGGGAAAGAACTATAAGTTCTTTAGAAAAAAGGGCTGGATAAAGGATATGAAGGGATAATATCCACTACACTAAGGGGAAAGAAAAAAAAAAACACTAAGCTAGCTTAAGTCTAAAGAATTTAAACTAGTCTAACTTTCACTAACCTGGAGCCGGTAGAAAACACACCTCGATAGCTGTAGCGGCAAACGAGATCTGAGGTAACTCACGCCTAGCATTGTGGGATATAAGGGGAGCCTCGAGCCGGTGGAACCAACTCTCGAGCTTTTAGAGTGGCCGAGTTGGAGTCGAGGTCGGCTCCGAACCCATCCAGCAAGAATGAAGGCGAGATAGACAACTTAACATCTACAGTTTCCTCCCGGTCACTGGGAGTAGCAGTATGCACATCTGTGTGTGAAGGTGCATCACAGGGAATAAAACTTCCCACGGTTCCATGGGATGACATTTTCTCCACTCATTCTATTTCTGATCTCCTTACTCTCTTACATGCCTGCATGTAAGCTCACCTGACAGTTACTAATGGATGGCATGTTGAACCAATCTTCTGGGTTGAATTAGGCCACACTAGGGAAAAGCACCACAACACAAGCTGACAATTGGCAGACAATGAGGAAAATTTAAAAAGGAGTAGAGAGGCTGACATTTCTGGAATGTCAACAATCTTCCGTCCTCATGAAGAATGAGCATCAAGCTTCTAGCAAACACTAATGGTGTAACTAAACTACTAGTTGACATTCTCTTCCCACTGTTTTAGCACATGCTAGCATCTTTTTCAGAGCTAGCTATAGAAAACATACAGCCCTAGATAAGGTAATCAGTGACTCTCACAACTACAACACAACGTTCTTCACATAACTGACAGTTTCTACACTGCTCTGCCAGTTTATCTCCAAACCTGTGCTGAACTGCAGCTATTGCCCTTTACTTCCATCCTAGATCTGCTGTTACAGTAATACACACCACAGTGTCACTAATGAAAATGTGAGTTCTTAAAAACATGCAAGGTTGCTGACAAAAATAAATCACAGAATACACAGAGTGAGAGCTCCTGTCTTTAAATCCTATGACCAGTGCTCAGTTAGTGACCATTGTGTCAGCTGGCGGTGTTTACTGTGGAAAAACATGCAAAGACCATCAAAGGGCCCCCATACTGCAGCACACTCACCTTCTAGGAATGCAAGCATATGGAGGCAAACTCTGGCAAACATTTTAGCTTCAATAATGTCAAATGCTGGTCAGGGTTTAGGGATGGGAATATTATAACCTCCACTTCCTAGCAAGAAAGGACAGCCTGGGTTTTTCAACCTGCCTACTAACAACGAGTTTGAATGAGTTATGAAGCATTGGCAATGGGTGGCTCCAGAGGGAAACCTACCATTTGTGCACCCTCTTCTCCCTCCCTCCAAAAATCTACATTAAAAACCTAGGCAGACCCATTAAAGTAGCTTGCTTGCACAGTTTTGCTAATGCATGAAGCAGCTGCAGCAGTTTAATTTCGCTTGTCTATCTGTGTGATCTGAAGGCCATGCTTAAAACCGTTTCTCTAGTATATCAAGTCTGCATGCTCCTCTTGAAGAATTCTATAACCAAAGGTTGACAAAAGCTGGTATAAATCTAACAAACTCAGTATCATTGAGTTTTTCTGATGAAACATTTTTGGCAATTTCCATGCACTGGTGGAAAAAATTCTGTTGGTGAGATTTAAGAAGATCTGGCTGAGGCATCCCTGAGCATGGCTTCACATTATCAATAACCTGTAGTGGGTAGTGTACTGAATTTTGTATGTGTTTTGGGGGGAGGGGGGGCTAGGCTTGGCCTTGGCAAGTACACAAAGTCCTGCAGTACACTGAGCTAGTCACCCTGCACTACAGAGGTGCAGTTCTTCAAACAGAATACTTATGTAACTAAATGGTATAATGTTACTTTTGTTGTAGCCTTCAAAGTCTGCAAATCAGGGGAAAATGATCACTTAGGATGGGGGAGGCAAGTACTGACTGCTGGAAAGCAAAGGGGGGGGGGGTGATAATCAGGGGACTCAAATAATACCAGACTGAGGTATGAAATCAGTGGCAGGTCCAATTATAATAGACTTGGAGAGGTGTCGAGATGGGCATTACAACCACCACTGAGATGGAATGAGGCAGACTCAGACTCCAGGTGCCAACAAGCTATGTGAAGTGGTAGTAGGTAACTGAAATCATTGACAAGCTGCATGAGGGAAGGTTGAGGACACGCTGCGCTGACAAGAGTAGAGAAAGGGAAGGTTGGGGACAGGAACTTTGACTGCAAGGAACAGTGTTCAAAACCAGGATCTATGGGGGGAGGTATTAGGCTGAAGAAGGCACACTGATTACTGTAAAGGTGGTCAGGTGGAGGGTCAGGAGTCCTAATTGCTGCTTGTGTGTGTCAGGTCCAATAACACCAAATGCAACAAGGGAAGGGGAATGTGAGAGGATCCAACCTGTTACCAGTGTGTGAGGACTGGGAGACCTTGGAAAATATCAAGGCTGAGGGGACCAGGCATTTTATCATACTTCCTTAACAGTAGGCTGTCTGCCTGGCCAAATATTATCAGATGCCCGTAACTCTCATACTGTCAAAAAGAGTGTGTGCAGGCCAGGGTGGGGGAATGTCAGTTATAAATCATGGTTTCTCCATGGTGTTTCTTACAGTTGGCACAGGCATTGAGTATTAGCAATGAAAGGTTCTTAAAACACATACTATGTCTGCTGCAGTCACTGTAACACAATCTGAAATTCATGCATGTCACTTTTGCACACTGTGGTTACATCTTGCCCCCTTTCAGAAAGATGTTCTCAGTTCATCTCAAGACTAATCGTCTTTTTGCTGTAAAAGTCACCACAAATGTCAACCACGTGTATTACCTCAGCAAAATTACTTGGATTTGCTTAGTTTAGCAAACAGAATTATTCAGAAAGGATCTGAGTTCTGAGGTAAATGTCTATAACACTGTAACTAATATGATATCAATGTGATTGCTATTTTGGTAAAGAAGTCTAAAACAGTACCTTTCTTTGGCCTTGCAATCATTCTTTCATTTAATAATTTCAACATTGCTGCACTTTGGAGGAAAGAAAATTTCCCTCATTCAGCACATCTTTTAAATAACCAAAATCTTGATGAGTGGATGGGAAATAGGAAATACACCCGGGGATCACTTCTGTGGCTCTGCTTGACAGGGGCACAGGAAATCAACTTTCTTGGGTGGCGTAAGCCAGGGAACCTTGTTGGCTAGGCTTACTTAGGCCCTTGGGCTGATAGCCTAGTACCTACCTATGAACCAGTGAGCATTTTGCACACTTGCCCCTTGATGAAACATCCTGGGCACTTTCGGTATTTGTAACAATTACACGAACGCACATGCTTTTTTTTTTTCTTACTAGCAGTAAAGTATGGCCACTACAAAATAACTTTACCACATATTACATACAGTAAGAGGTAGAACATACTCCAAGCCTGCATAAAATCACAGGAAATTTCAAAGTGGTTCAGCTTCATAATTTCAGTTTTGTGGCTTCTCTTAGTTCTTTGTGGGAGTATAACCTGCTGCATCCTGCAAGCCATGTGCATTTATACTTCTAATTCCTGGTGATCTAGCATTTATTCACACCAGACCTTCTCACATGCTCCCTGGCCAGTTTCCAATTAAAAAGAAGGAACTATATGATGGCCATCGTATCGTACTTGAAAGACAGGATTCTGGCTTATACTGAAGGTTATCTGTTCCACTTTTAATGGAATTCAGTACATGATGCCATAAAAGTATGGAATGCAGTGGTCTAACAAGATTTATTTTACTCCCAGCAAATTACGGCATTTTAGAAGCCGTAGCAATAACAGAACTTTTGTGGTATTATTCGGCTTTGTAGTCGGACCTAGTACTCTATTTGACAATTACCATAACATTCCTCAACTTATGTCATATTCACAAACATCCCAGGGAAAGGAAGTATAAGAAATAACTAAAGAAGGCAGTAAAAAAAAAAAACAGCAATGTAACATCACTGAACATAGATTCATAAATGGTTAAATCAAGAATCAACACTATACTTCATGAATTCAAGAGTCTTTTCAAGAGATCTGCAGGCTTAAAAGTGCTTCAAATCTTTGTGCAATCAACCTTTGACAGAAGTGAATTAATGCACACCAGTTTTTAAAAGGGCTAGCACAAATTTGTCACTAATAATATCTGAAGTCAGAAGTAGTTCTCTGGTTCACAGAAGATAACAATTTTAGGATCTGAGCTCACGAACAAACCTGCACATCATTAATCCCTATTTTTAATTTTTTATTTTCATTTTCTCCTTTATTTCTGAATTCCCTTGCCACTTAGATGTACACATGCAGTTTGCTCAAAGCCTCAACATGCATACTTTTAGTGGGAGCACCAAGTTTAAAAGTAAAACACAAGCAGCATTTGTATCTGCCTTAATGTGCTGGAGAATACACATTGAAAACGGAACTGAACAAGATCTTTTCAGCACATGCTTGGTTCCACGGCTAGGCTTACAAAGGTCCTAGTGGCCATTAGCCTAGTATACATCTATTAACCTATGTAAGCAACATTTAAGACAGGAAAATGGGGCTAGTGATTTTATGGTATAGTAATTCTTTTACCTTGATTAACATTCACTTTTGCACTCAATATATGCAACAGGTGTTTCGAGTATGTACTGTATTCTAGTACCAAGACCTGCAACTTGTAGAAAGGAATCAGAGTCTAAGTGACCCACTGATACCACCCTCCCAATACATTTCTTAGCACTGTCTCAGATTAAAACTGAGATCTTTATCTGTAACCTTTAAGTCTATAGTTTTATCTGTATGTTTATTTACCACTTTCCTGTCAACTGTGTATGTACATACGAGTATTTTCCCACCAAACAATACTACAGCTCACCTGATCACACTGAAATTTAGATTATTCTTTGAGTACCTTACACTCTTTTCTGTCAGGTAAACAATATTACATCAGTCTGAATGAGCATAATTGCCCTAAACGTAAGATGCATTTAAATGGTTTATCCCTGGCACAGTGGTGTGCAGTCTGCTAACAAGCCACTAGCTTTTCTAAAAGTTTCAAACGTTAATGTCCCATCCTCAGTACTAACACAAAAAACACCAGCCCCAGTTCGAAGTCACCAGCAAAAATAAGCGAGTGAAGGATGCAGTCTACTGTTATTGTGCACTGAAATCTTTTCTCGATACATTAACAAGCATAGGTCAATGCTGATATGTAGTCAATAAAATGACGACGTATGAGGCAGGCAACATTAAAAATTAAGCTAGTAAACCTTCCCAAAATGTTTATGGGTGGTGGAACATACTCCTGTGGTGATCCAGTTTTTGATGCTCCTGCCTGTGTGAGGCACTAATTATTCCACCAAGCAAAAAAAAAAAAAAAAAAAAAAAAAGACTAAACACTGAACAATCACATTTAGATGGAAAACTTGCCACTACACTGTTAATATGGTATTTCTTCAATAATGGTACATTCTGGAAGAACTATATTCTGACAGTTTTTAAATATGCAATGAATGAAACAATCTTACTTTGTAGGGTATTTTTCATTTATGTGATGTTTCAGTTCACCTTCAGAAATAATGCGCATTATTAACAATAGATTCCTCAGCGGTACTGCCTAGTTACATTCCTAGATATTTAAAAAACTGCCTGCCATAAGTAAGAATACTCAACTTTTTAAACTTTGGGAAGGCATGCAATTCACATCTGTCACTCTTGGCTTTCTTGTTCGACTTTATATCCCCAAAAAATACCAAATCCATCCTTTATTTCAAAAAGACATCTCACATCCTGATTTAGCTTAGTGAAAATTTCTGATGTCCTATATTTGACTAACTGAAATTGGTGGGGTTTATTACTGTGTATGAAAAGTACAGTTTTGTACCTACCATAAATGTAGATGTTCGAGTGTTCACCCTGCTGCAGTCATCACCCTTGGGTTATCCTGTCGTCAGGCGGTCCCGCAGTCGGCCTGAGTTCCAAAGTCTTGGTCCGGCGTCGGTTGCTGTCACTTCTTCCCAGATGTCAGTGCACCAGGGGTATATAAGAGGCATCTGACGACATTTTCTTCAGTTTTTCTTGCCCCAGATGTCAGGTGCCCCCTCAATAGGAGGTCACTACATAGTACCAATAATAAAAGTGATGCACAAACAAAACATACCCCCAGCTATAGGCAAATACACCACAAAGGTTGTATCAGGTTTAAAGGCATGAAAGGGTTTCTGTTAGATCAGAGGGGAAGGAGGGAGGGTAACCTGGACTGCAGCAGGGTGAACACTCAAACATCTACATTTATGGTAGGTACAAAACTGTACTATGTTCATCATGTTACACTGCTGCAGTCATCACCCTTGGGTTGAATCCCAAAGCTAAGTATGGGAGGTGGAATCAAACAGGGTTAGAAGAGGCTAGAAGGCCCTGCAAAACTGCAGTGGCGAAGCCAGCTCTAGTCTTAGAGTAAAGTGGTAAGTGATAGTGTTTGGTGAAGGTGTGTACTGAACTCCAAGTTGCAGCTTCCAGAATTTCTTTGGCTGGCACCCCCCTGAGGAAGGCTGTAGATGTAGCTGCTGCCCTGGTGGAGTGGGGCCTTATGCTAGCAGGAACTGGTTTTCCATGGTGGGTGTAGCAAAAACGTATGCAATATTCTATCCATTTTGAAATGGTCTGTTTTGAGATGGCCTTTCCTTGTGATGCTGCAGCATAGGATACAAAGAGTTGGTCAGATTTTCTGAAAACCTTCGTTTTATCCAAGTAGTAACGTAGTTGCCTGTGAATGTCCAAGGAGTGCAGGAGTCTTTCTCCTTTGTTCTGTGGATTTGGGAAAAAGGTGGGAAAATGGATGGTTTGATTTAGAGCCACAATGGATACCACCTTTGGCATAAAGGAAGGGTTAGTTCATAGAGAAACTCTGTCGATGAAAAATGAGGAAAGGCTCTACTGCCATTAGTGCCTGTAGCTCCGAGACTCTTCTGGCTGAAGTAATTGCTAGCAGCAGGGCAGTTTTCCATGATATAAATTTTAAATCAGCTGAGAAAGCTGGCTCAAAAGGTGGTAGCGTAAGCTTTTCCAGAACAAAATTGAGGTCCCAGGTTGGAGTTGGTGCTCTCCTGGGAGGCCTTATGTTTTTGGCCCCTCTGAGGTACTGCCTTAGTAGTGGATGTGAAAATAAGGGGGATCCGTGTTGTAGTGAGCTGAAATAGCTGAGGCGTGGATTTTAATAGATGAAAAGGAAAGTCCTTTGTGTAACATCTCAGTTAAGTATTGCAGAATCTGAGGTTTTTCCGGCTCAAGGGGATTTTGGCCTTTAGCTTGGTTCCAGGTGCAAAATCTTTTCCATTTGTCTGAGTAGGCTTTCCTGGTGCTGGGCCTCCTGGCCTCCAGAATGACATCCATTACAGCTTGTGAAAGATGAGCTGGCTGGTTGTTTAGGTGATTTGCCATGCAGCCAGATTTAAGGTCTTGAGCTGGCTGTGTAGAATCTGACTGTCTTGCTGTGTGAGCAGATGAGGAATTTGCGGTAAAATCCATGGTGGGCCGTGAGCAATGTTCCTTAGTAGTGGGTACCAGTGCTGGCGTGGCCAGTCTGGGGCAATGAGTATCATACGTAGTCTCTCCATTCTGACTTTCAGCAATACCTTTGTTAAAAGGGGCAATGGAGGGAAGGCATATACTGTCAACATTTTCCAACTGAATGAGAGTGCGTCCACTTTTCAAGCTTGATGGTGAAATGTCCTTGTGCAAAATTTTGATAGCTAATAGTTTTGGGGTTGGCAAACAGGTCTGTCTGGGCGTCCCCATTTTTGAATTATCACTGCAAATACTTGTGGAGCCAGTTTCCACTCGTGGGGATCCATGATGTTCCTGCTTAGTTCGTCTGCCAATGTGTTCTTTCTTCCTGGCTGGAATTGTGCTTGCAATTGAACTTGGTAAGTCAGTGCTGTGTTCCAGAAGGTCATTGCTTGCCTGCATAGAGAGTAGGAGTGTGTACCCCCCTGCTTATGTACCACATTACTGTTATTGTCTGTCCTTATTATAAGTTGTCCTGGATGTAAGAGATACTTGAAGGCTGTCAGAGCATTCTGTACAGCTAGTATTTCTTTTTGATTGATGTGCAGATTTCTTTGATCTGTAGTCCATTTGCCTTGAATGCACTGTCCTGCCATGTGTGCCCCACGGGCATAGTCTGATGCATCTGTTGTCATAGTTTGCCTGGCTGGGGGTAAGGTGAAAGGCTGACCCTTGTTGAGGTGACATGTCTGTGACCACCACAGAAACTCCTGCTGAAGGCAGGGAATGAGAGGTATCATTGTTTCCAAGCTGTGACTGTGTTGAGTCCATATGCTTTTCAGGTACCATTGTAATTTCCTCATATGCAGTTTTGCAAATGGTATTAGTAATATGCAAGATGCCATGAATCCCAAGGCCTGCAGAATTTTTCTTGCAAGGAGTTGGGTCTTTGTTGCCATTATTTTGAAGTACTGAGTCAGCTGTAGTTGCTTGTCTAGCGTGAGATAAGCCATCTGGGCCGTTGTATTCAAGCTGGCACCCAGGAATGTCATGTTCTGTGAGGGCACTAGTTTTGATTTCTTTTCGTTTACTATGTACCCTAAGCAACTTAGAAGGTGTTTGACAAATGCCAGATGTTGTAAGAGAATGTCCTTGTTTTATGCTTGGATGAGGCAGTCGTCCATGTATGGGTATATTTGAATTCCTCTTTGTCTGCAGTATGCAATTACTGGTGCCAGGCATTTTGTGAAGACCCTGGGCGCAGTAGATAAGCCAAAGGGCACTGCAGAGAATTGGTAATGGGTTGAACCTGCAATGAAATGGCGGTATCTTCTGCAATTTTGTCTGATAGGGACATGCAGGTATGCCTCCTTGAGGTCCAACGTTACTAGCCAAGCTTTCTTGCCCAACATGGGAAGAAGCTGCTGTAGTGTTAGCATCTTGAACTGGGGTACTTGCAAGTAGGTGTTTAGAATTGAAAGGTCCAGAATGGGTCTTCATGCATTGTCCTTTCTGGGGACTAGAAAGAGTCTCGAGTAAAATCTTTGGCCTTGCTCCTGTGTAGGTACCGGTTGAATGGCTCTCATGTCCATGAGAGCTGCAATTTGTTTTTGTGCCTCTGCCCATTGATTTTGTGGCAGGTTTGGCATTCCTTTTATCCTTGGCAAGGTGTGGAAATGGAATCTATATCCTTGTGAGAATGTCTAAGACCCATTTGTCCTTTGTGATGATGCGCCAGTTGTCTGCAAAAAGTGCTAATTTTCCTCCCAAGGGAGCTGCAAAGAGAGCTTTGCTTGGCAGTTTGAGGGTTAAGTTATTGTGTTTGTCTTCTAGTAGTTTGGGGCCTGTCTCCTCCTCCTTTCTGTGCTGCAGTGCCCCATTGGCGAGGTTTGTAAGGGATGTGTGCTTGACCTCTGCCCCTTGGGCATCTGTATTTACCCCTCTGTGGTCTGTCAGAAGCTGGAAAGGACCAATTTTTTGTTGGCCAACTTCTGCTGAAGCGAGGGGTTGTACCTGTAAGAAATCTTTGACCGTCTGCATGGACTTTGCCTTGACCTCCATTTTCTTTAAAACCTCTTCTACTTTAACCCCAAATAAGACATCTTGCTGTAAAGGTGCATCTAGTAACTTTGCTTTAACATGATCAGGCAGAGTTTGTTCCTTTAACCAAGCATACCTATGTATGACAGACCAAGTAACAGCTGCTCTACAGGAAGCTTCCAAGGAATCAAATCGACATTGTAAAGTGTGTTTGCCCACCTGTTCAGCTGCATGCAACATATTCTGCATTTCCTTGAATTCAGACTGTTGAGGGTGAGTGCTCATCTTTTGTTTTAATTGAGAAATTAGGAATTGCTGATATTTCAGCATGTGAAATTGACAATTTAGTGCTCTCATAGCTAGAGTAGCTGAGGTGTACACCTTCTCCCCTCTACCTAGTGCTCTGGAGTCCCTTTTGGAGGGTACAGGATTTTTGGCCATAGATGCCTTAGCCCTTTTGGGACCCTGGGAGATAGTCTCTGGGTCAGCCTGGGTCAGCAACAGGACTTTTGTAAAGGAATTTGTGTGAGTCAGGCACTCTATAATATCTAATAAGGCAGGAACACAAGAACCAGTAGCGTTAGCAGATGCTGTAAATCTCAGTTCAAAAAAGTCAGACGGACGATGAAAATAAACCAGTCTTCTCCTTTATTCTATGAATAGGTATAAAACGAGATAAGCGCTTTCACAAGAATGCTTCATCAGATCTCAGACAAATGAGTATAGAATAGTCATCTTTAAATACTCTGAGAATAAATTAGCAATTTACAAACAATTAGTGGTTAAAGGGGTGATGGTCTCATCTATATACATAAAAATCTACAATGATTTAAAATCTGAATAAAACTATATATAATAAAACTTACACAACTTGTATAAAAACAAATCTTAATGAAGTAACAAGTTTATCCTGATGAATAGACCAACATAACATATATCATTCAC
Source organism: Protopterus annectens (assembly GCF_019279795.1). Taxonomy (NCBI): domain Eukaryota; kingdom Metazoa; phylum Chordata; order Ceratodontiformes; family Protopteridae; genus Protopterus; species Protopterus annectens. Next base: position 1,014,619,166 of record NC_056743.1, read on the forward strand.
TAACATGAGGGGTCTCTGTGTGTAAGGTTAAATGAATGTTTGGATGCTCTGTGATCACAGTGTTCATAATATAAATGTGAAAAATATATGTATGTGAAAATTGTATATATATGTGTATATATATAAAAAATTTTAAAAAATATATATATATAAAAATGTGTATATATATAAAAAACGCATGGGAGATCTCCCCTTATTTTCCATTTCACTTAACATTCCTTCTTAGCCTCAACTTAGGTCTAATCGAGGCTCTCTCATTCAGACCAGAGCCTTGATCAGCTCTCAATTTAATAATCCATTCTGTCTCTCTACTCTCTGTATGAGTTCTAATATCGCCCCCTCTAGAATTAGGAGTTATCACCTCGAGTGCTTTAAAGTAGAACCTATGTTGTATATCTGTCATGATGACATGCTTTGCCAAGGCATTTTGAGTAGTCCCCTTCCTCATGTGATACACATGCTCCCTCATGCGATCTCTTAGGGGGCGGTTGGTTTTTCCAACATAAAAGCAAGTACATGATTGGCACCTGGCTAAATAAATGACGTGCGAAGTCATGCAATCTGCTGTCACCAGTGTCTGATAGTATCTACCGTTATCAGGATGATGAAACCCTGGTGTATCATCTATATAACAACAGAAGTTACACCGTCCACATGGTCTGGTGTAACCATCTGTTCCATTTCCTTCTCTATAAAACACAGAGCATAATCTCCTCTTCAAGTTGTTCTTATTTCTATATAAGAATCTAGGTCTATCCCCAACGATGTTTCTGACATCATCATTCGTACATAGTACCCCCCAATGTTTACTAAATATTTCTCTCAGTTCATAATGATCTGAGGAAAAATGTGTTATGAACTTCAGGCCTCCATACACATTGGTCCTATCAGTGGAAGGAGAAGTCAACTCAACGGGTCCAAAATAAGGGGCCCCTATAGTAGATCTCAGATCTGACATATAACTAAACTGTGTGTCAACTTCATCCACACCATAACCTCTGGAATACAGTCTGTCTCTCAGGTTGTTAAGTTCTGTTTCAAAGCCAGGTTCAGTGGGATTAAGTCTTGATGCCCTGATTGCTTGTCCTCTGATTATGTTTCTAAAGATGTGTGGAGGGTGCATACTGGTTCTATTGAGTAAGCTGTTACTGTAACAACTCTTCCTATAGACACCTGTATTGATGGAATTGTCATCAATCCTCTCAATATACATGTCAAGAAAATTTATTTTGTATTGTGAATACTCCATAGAGAATTTCAAACACATGGTCAAGTTATTCAAGATGTTGAAAAATGTCTCTAATTGTTCAGATGTACCTTTCCACAAAATAAATAAATCGTCAACAAAACGACGATAGTATACTACATGTTCTTTAAATAAATTCTCATTAAATAGAACCTGTTCTTCCCAATAGGCCAAATACATGTTGGCGTAGCTATTGGCACAAGGAGTGCCCATAGCTACGCCATCCTTTTGTTTATAAAAATCTTCATTGAACATAAACAAGTTATTTTCCAGCACTAATTCTAAAAAACATGTTATCAAATCAATCTGTACAGGGGAATAACCACTATGCATTTTCAAATAATTAGTAACATACAGTAGGCCCATACTGTTGGGTATGACTGTGAATAAGGATTGGACATCAAAGGTGACAAACAAATAGTCAAGTGTGATGTTCAAATCCTTCGTACAGTCATATAAATCAAGTAAAAATTGTTTCGAGTCCCTAAGGACAACTCTGTTGGAATTCAGCACTGGTCTAAGATGCTTTTCTACATATACCGAAAGATGTTCAGTCACCCAATCTCTACCTGATACTATCGGTCTCATGGGGGGTTTGATGGAATCTTTATGTATCTTCGGTAGACCATGTATAGTGGGTATCATTGGATGAGAAATCATGAGGTATTGAAATAAGTCTTGATCTATTAACTCCCCTTGAAATATGTCATTAATGGTGTCATGTACATGCTTGATGACTCTTTCTACATAATGTGATGTTATCTTCACGTAGAAGTCATCTCTCAACATGGAGTTCATTCGTGTGATGTAATCTATAGTGTCCATTACAACTACCTTGCCGCCTTTATCGGCCGGTCTGATGGTAATGTCTAAGTTATTCTGTAGCTTCTTAAGGCTCGCCCTCTCTCTATAGGTTAAATTATCTTTTATAAAGGGATGCTTCTTAGAAGTTCTGTTCTCATAATAATTGTGGAGTTCCTCTTCAGTTAGTCTCATGTAAGCTTCAGCTAACGGATGATTAATCGGTGTGTACTCACTACGATTCTTAAACTTAAACTCAATACCTGTATTAGTATTAGGATTATCTTTGAACATATATTTCAACATGGCATTCCTGCAAAATAATTTCAGGTCAACGATACTATCCGTCAATTGACTCTGACATTTAGGGATAAAATTCAACCCTTTGTCAAGTAGTCGTTGTTCATCTGCATTCAATATACAATGAGAGATATTGTGCACTAACGTTTGTTTGTCCACATCTTTCTCAATGTTTTCTGAGGGACATATTCCTCTGATAGCTTCCTCTTCTGTCTGCCCCTGCTCATGGAGCGGGAACGAGGCATCTTCTCCGCTCTCACAGGCAGGGGAAAAGACAACTTCGGAAGTCCATCAGTGGTGACAGCTAACTGTAAATTAGAGGTTTTGGGTCTAACAACCTGTTCATTGTCTGTGGACAAAAGTTTAAATTTCTCATGTTGTTGATGTCCTGTAGTGTTAGTGATACTAACTTCAGGATATAAATTAATACTCTCTGTGGTGGCAGTGTGTACCATATGTATTACATCAGTAGAGTCATTATTATATTCAGTTATCAACGCATCACTTTGTTTCTCAATAACAGTAGGATTATTCAAATCAGTACTTAAAGTCTGTCCTGCATTCATATCTATTGTAGATAGTTCAGCATTCATAACATTACGTGTTGCTAGTGAGTTCTTTTCAACAGAGACTATCCCAACACTAGTATCACGCTGTAACACAATAGGAGCATTCACATTAACAGCCCTGCCCGGTTCATTAGAATTGAACCTGGGCCAAACAAAAATGTGTCCGTTTTTAAAATCGTTCATGTCTCTAATTACTTTATGTCTCTTTTGTTGAAATAATTTCCTCTCAAATGCAGAGACACTATCAAGCATGTTCTCAAATAAAGGTGATATAATATCAAGAGCAAATTCACTGAATAGTGCTCGCTGTTTGTTATCAAGTTCGTCAGATAATTTAGCCTCTTCAGGCTTAAAAAATTCAATAAGGAGTTTCAAATAGCTCCTACTCACCTCGATATTGAGGCGCTGCCATTGAGCAAGCAACTCAGGGTAATCCTTGCCCTGACTGGGCATGTTAAAGACCCGAAGGCCTCTCGGTATAATGTTCCGCTCGAGGCACAGCTCAAAATGAAGTCGCTGAGTTTGAAACTTTTTGAGTTTCATAAAATCCTTTTCCATGCTCTCCAGTAATGAGTAAATCCTGCTCATGTCAAGGTTCTGCCCTGAGGCGTCAGTAGCAATCTTCTCAGTTTCCAAAAACCACGATGCATTACCGGAACCCTTCAGGTGTTGCCGGAATCTCCGTTCAATAGAACTGTCAGCCGAAACAACGTTCCCACGAACTTCTTCTCTGGGTACGTAATCCAGTTCAATGTCAGCCATTCTGTACCAAAAACACAAGAAGCAATCTGCTCCTGCAGCTAAGAACCAGAAAATGTAATGAATAACGAAACAAACTTGCCTAGCTGCAAGTAAACGCTGGGTTCTAAAAAATAATTGAATAATAAGGCAGGAACACAAGAACCAGTAGCGTTAGCAGATGCTGTAAATCTCAGTTCAAAAAAGTCAGACGGACGATGAAAATAAACCAGTCTTCTCCTTTATTCTATGAATAGGTATAAAACGAGATAAGCGCTTTCACAAGAATGCTTCATCAGATCTCAGACAAATGAGTATAGAATAGTCATCTTTAAATACTCTGAGAATAAATTAGCAATTTACAAACAATTAGTGGTTAAAGGGGTGATGGTCTCATCTATATACATAAAAATCTACAATGATTTAAAATCTGAATAAAACTATATATAATAAAACTTACACAACTTGTATAAAAAATATATATATAATGGATTATTAAATTGAGAGCTGATCAAGGCTCTGGTCTGAATGAGAGAGCCTCGATTAGACCTAAGTTGAGGCTAAGAAGGAATGTTAAGTGAAATGGAAAATAAGGGGAGATCTCCCATGCGTTTTTTATATATATACACATTTTTATATATATATATTTTTTTAAATTTTTTATATATATACACATATATATACAATTTTCACATACATATATTTTTCACATTTATATTATGAACACTGTGATCACAGAGTATCCAAACATTCATTTAACCTTACACATAGAGACCCCTCATGTTAGTGAATGATATATGTTATGTTGGTTTATTCATCAGGATAAAATTGCTACTTCATTAAGATTTGTTTTTATACAAGTTGTGTAAGTTTTATTATACATAGTTTTATTCAGATTTTAAATCATTGTAGATTTTTATGTATATAGATGAGACCATTACCCCTTTAACCACTAATTGTTTGTAAATTGCTAATTTATTCTCAGAGTATTTAAAGATGACTATTCTATACTCATTTGTCTGAGATCTGATGAAGCATTCTTGTGAAAGCGCTTATCTCGTTTTATACCTATTCATAGAATAAAGGAGAAGACTGGTTTATTTTCATCGTCCGTCTGACTTTTTTGAACTGAGATTTACAGCATCTGCTAACGCTACTGGTTCTTGTGTTCCTGCCTTATTATTCAATTATTTTTTAGAACCCAGCGTTTACTTGCAGCTAGGCAAGTTTGTTTCGTTACTCTATAATATCTGTCTTGTTTGGCTGGAGCAGGAGGCAGGGAATTAGAAGTTATGTACTCACCATAACGTTCCATCTGAGTAGGTGTATTCATTTGTCTGCAACCTGTGGGTATGGATCCGATATCGGATCCGAACCGGCATGGTTTACCAGCTATGGATCCGAGCTCTCAGCTCCTCCCCTCACCCATAATGCCCTGCTCTCCCTACATGACCTCAGATCGAGTTTGCCAACAGCATGAACACCCTGAAAAGGGTAACACATCATATGCAGGAAACTGAAAAGGCCAGGGGGATAGGAGGGTGGGATGGTTGCAGACAAATGAATACAACTACTCAGATGGAACGTTATGGTGAGTACATAACTTCTAAATCTGAAGTAGGAGATTCATTTGTCTGCAACCTGTGGGACAGAGTCCCCAGCTACCTGAATCTTGGGCGGCCATCATGGAAGGATATTCGAGCACCAAGGAGCCAAAGGATGCTCTACCCCTAGATGTAAGATCCAACTTGTAGTGGGAAATAAAGGTATGAGATGAAGCCCAAGTGGCTGCTGTACAAATATCATCTAGAGGAATCCTAGCCTTAAAGGCGGCCAAGGTAGAGACTGACCGGGTTGAATGGGCATGTACACCCTCCGGTGCAGGTCTTCCAGAAGTTTGATAAGCCAATAAGATGCATTGTGAAATCCAGCGAGATAATGAGACTTTAGAAATTGGCTTGCCCAAATTAAATTTAGCAAAGGAAATGAACAACTGGTCGGATTGCCTATGACCAGCCGTCCTGTTTAGATAAAACCTAAGTTGCCTGTGAACATCTAAGGAATGAAGCTTGTATTCACCCTTGTTTTGATATTTAGGAAAGAAAACAGGGAGGTTAATGGATTGATTAATGTTTGCTTCAGAAGCTACCTTAGGAAGAAAGAACGGGTTGGTCCTGAGGTAAACACGGTCCGGGTGAAAGACCAAGTAAGGAGGTTTGGCTGATAATGCTTGAAGTTCTGAGACTCTCTTGGCGGAGGTAATGGCTACTAAAAAGGTGGTCTTGAAAGATAAGAATTTCAGATCTATCGTAGCCGCCGGTTCGAAGGGGGGGGCGGTCAAGCCCTGGAGGACCAAAGAAAGGTCCCAAGGAGGAACCGCTTGCTTTACAGGGGGCCTGAGAAGGAAAGTACCTTTTAGGAAAATCTTACACAATTTGGCAGACATCAGTGGACTGGAGTCATGACCAATATGATAATGAGAAATTGCCACAAGTTGTACTTTGACCGTGGAACTGCTTGCACCATTATTAAAAAGAGTGGTTAAGAAGTCAAGCACCAGAGGAAGGGGAACTGTGAAAGGGTTTAGGCCTTGCCGCTCCGCCCACAAGGAGAACCGTTTCCACTTACTGCGGTAGACTTTCCTAGTGGATGGCTTATGAGCTGCCACCAGGATGGCCTTAACAGGGGACGAAATACCGGGAGTCCTGATCAGGAGTGGAACTGGAGCAGCCAAGCGGTCAGCTTCAGGTTGTCCAGGTTCGGGGGAGATAAGCGGGATGGATGAGATATCAGATCCGGGATGGGATCTAGAATCCAAGGAGGATTCACTGAGTGAGACCTTAGGAAAGGGAACCAGATCTGTCGAGGCCAAAATGGAGCAATGAGAATCATTCTGCACCCCAACCGAGAGGCTTTCTGAAGAACTTGGAGCATCAGAGGCAAGGGGGGATAAGCATAAAGAAGACCGGGTGGCCAAGCATGCACCAGAGCGTCTCTTGGGGCACCTCCGGGAGGAGGTATTAGAGCGAAAAAACTGTCGCACTTGGTGTTTGAGGGAGACGCAAAAAGATCGCAACAAGGAGTTCCCCACCGTGCGAAGATGCGTTCCGCTACCTGAGTATTGAGAAACCACTCGTAAGGGGTGAGAATGGTGCGACTGAGTTTGTCCGCCAGGATGTTGGACCGACCCGGAATATGCATTGCTATGAGAAAGCGGTTGGTGGAGATTGCCCATTCCCACACTCTCATGGCTTCTCGACAAAGGGGATAAGACCTGGTTCCTCCTTGTTTGTTGATATACCAGACAACAGACATGTTGTCCGATTGAATCGCAATTGATCCCAAGGGAAGAAAGGCCTGAAGTGCTAGCAACGCTAAGAGCACTGCTCTCATCTCTAGAACGTTGATATGCAGTGAGGTCTCTGAATCATTCCACGTGCCTTGGACCGTCCGGCCTGCAAAATGCCCCCCCCACCCGAGGCGGGAGGCGTCCATGGTCACCGTGGCGAGAGGGGGAGAAGCACAAAAGGGGCGGCCTCCGTGGAGATCTGGAGAGTGTAGCCACCACAGGAGGGACCGCCTGCAAGCCTTGCTGATCGCAATGGGATGATGCATAGGAAGAGCAAGATACGACCACTGAACTAGGAGTGTCCATTGAAGGATGCGCATATTGAACCTGGCGAGAGGAAGAAGCGCTATCGCTGCCACCATGGACCCTAGGGCCCTCAGGACCAACTCCGCCGGAACTGAGCTTGAGTGGAGAATGGCCAGCACCTGGAGCTGCAGATTTTGAACTCTGTCCGCAGTGAGGAAGGCTTTCAATCTCCTCGTGTCTAACCTGGCACCTATAAAATCTATGAACTGCGTGGGTGCTAGGTTGGATTTTTTTGTGTTTATTGTGATGCCCAGACGAGGAGCAAGATGTAGAAAGGAGTCTCGCGCCAAGAGAAGTAGATGCCTTGTTGGGGCGGTGAGAAGCCAGTCGTCCAGGTAGGGAAAGACCTGCACCCCCTGAAGCCTCAGGTGGGCCGCTACCACTGCTAATACTTTGGTGAACACCCTGGGGCTGTGGTGAGACCAAAGGGAAGGACCCGGAATTGGTAGTGACTGGCTCCCAGCCGGAAGCGGAGAAACCTCCTGGAGCGCCTGTCCATTAGTATATGGTAGTACGCATCCTTGAGGTCTATGGAGCACATCCAGTGGTTTTCTCCCAGAAGGGGAAGAATAGACTGCAATGTAACCATTCGGAATTTCTCCTTGGGAACTGCCAGGTTCAAAAGTGAAAGGTCTAAAATTGGTCTTAGATCCCCCGTCTTTTTTGGCACTAAAAAGAACCTGGAGTAGAACCCTGATCCATTCTGGTCTGGGGGGACGGGCTGGATGGCTCTTTTCTTTAGCAGATGGCCAATTTCTGCCAAAGCGGCCTCCCACTGACCGGGTGGAACGTCGGGGAGGGACTTCAATTTTGGCATGTGACGAAAAGGGATATGGTATCCTCTGGATATGATCTGGAGGACCCAGCGGTCTGATGTTATGGACTCCCATGCTGCTAGGTGCTCCGAAAAACGTCCCCCGACTGCCTCCAGAATGGTGCAGCCGGGCAACCCTTCAGGGCTGCTGCGCGGGCCGTTCAGAGAAGGGTTCTCTGGACCCGAAGTTCCTGGGAGCCCCTCTGCCCCTGGGGCGGCGTCCTCCCTGTCCTCCTCTGCCACGGAAGGACTGGTTGTCCGGAGCAGGCTGGGATTGCTGCGACTTCCGGAACCACATCTTCTTCTGACCCTTTTGGTTCCTAGAATAGGGCCTCTGGGGTACAGAGAAGCGGATTCCGACGGCAGGCAGAGTCTTCCCGTCCTTTTTGCTCTGGGTCAAAGTATCACGAACAGTTTTGCCAAAGAGGGCAGAACCATCGAAAGGGGCGTTCGCAAATGACGCCTTGAAGGGCTCCGTGAAATCGCAATGACGGAGCCAGGCCTGACGTCTGGTAACTAGGCCTGCCCCTGCGGCTCTAGCGGCACCTTCCGTAGCATGGGACAGTAGCCGCATAGAGGTATTAGTGACGGACCTGAGAGTGGCCATACGGGTGGAGTGCAGCACTTTGTCCTCCTCCGACATGGACTCTGGGGGGGATGCAGCGTATTCTTTTATAAGATCGCACTGCATCCTAATCACATGTGCCAGGTAGTTCAGCGCCCTCACTGAGAAGGTCGCTGAACTAAACATCCGCTTCCCCAAGCGGTCCATCATCCGAGACTCCTTGCTCGGGGGATGGACTGAGGGACTCTCCTGAGCAAGTTCCCTCTTGGTGGCAGCCGTCAACATGGCATCTACCGGAGGCCCCATACTCCAATGGGCACGGTCAGCCGGGGGACTGAGAATACGGTCGGGCCTTTTTGGGATTGGCTCCACGGTGTCCGGTTCCTTCCACGCCCTGGTGGTAATGAGGTCCACCAGGGGGTCGGCAGGAGACACCCAAGAGGTAGACGGGCCCGCTTCAAATGCCTCCAAGAACACGGACTTGTCCGAGGAAGACTTGGGGGCAGACCATCCCCCCCTTATGCGGAGCATTTCCATGATGTCTCCAAATGAGACATCCTCAGGGGGTGATCTTGGGGAGCCTTCCCCTTCCTCCAAGTCCGTGTCTTCTGTGAGAGACTCGGGGGAGTCAATGTGCCTCCTTTTGCACGTATGTTTGCGGGGAACATCCTCCGGGGGGCTGTCAGAGGACTCCTCGCAAACAGTGACCTGTTCCAAGGGAACAGCTTGGGGCAAAGGAGCGGGCTGTCCCAAGGGTCGGATGGTGGAAGCCTGACCCAGTACAGATGGAGCGCGGGACGGAGCCGAAGCAAGTGCCGGGGGTCCGGAGACCCTCAACAGGGCCCTCTCCACTACATCAAACGCCGAAGGGGAGCCAACCTCGACCAAAGGATCCGACAATCGGCTCCCCCTCGGATCCGAGGAGTGGATCGGAGCTGGCGCCGCAGCGCTCGGATCCAAGGGGACAGTGCGCTCCGACACAGACGGCGCCGAAGGAGCACTGATCCCCCCGGATCCGAAGCTCGGATCCAGGCTCCGAGAGGTCGGATCCGAAGCACTCGAGGGCAGGGTCGGATCCGAAGTACCGAGTACTATCGGCGCCGACCCACCCCCGGCTCCGAAGCTGCTCGGCTCCAACTGCTCCGAACCCGGGTAGCGGGTTGGAGAAGGAGCAATAGGTTTAAAGAAAGAGGTCGAGCTCCCCCCCAGAGGGGGGGGGAGGCAAGAGCACTCCCATCTGCATCTGGGCCTGGATGAACCTTCTCATCATCCGGTCCAGATCAGCGTCTGACAAGCTATAGGTCGATCTCGACGAGGCTACCGAGGTAGGCCTTGAGTGCCTCCTGGATAGCCTCGACGGAGATCGGGTCTCCTCCTCCTCAGGTCCCGGTGAAAAGCACACGGGTGACCGGAGCCGAGGAGGGGGAGAACCAGCAGACAAGGAGGCCAGAGGAGAAGCCCGCTTGGCAGGCGGGGCCGAAACAGAGGTCTCGGCCCGCCGCTTATGGTGCTTCTCCCTCCGGTCCTTCTTTCTAGCTTCCCTCTCCTCCGAACCACTACAGGGAGGTTGAGTCCCAGGAGGAGGAGGGGGAGCCGGAGAGGAGGTAACCGTCGAAACGGTTCCCCCCGAAGGAGCGGAGGCCGGAGCCGAATCCGGGGGCAAAAGTCCCACCAGGACCAGCTTAGACCTCCGCTCCTTCAATGCCCTGGGGTTGAACCCTGCACAAATGGAACATCCAGAAGTGAGGTGTTCAACCCCAAGGCATCGAACGCACCGAGTGTGGCCATCAGCAGGGGAAAGCTTATGGCCACACTCGGAGCACTTAGAAAAAACAGCTTTAGGTTGTTCTGACATCCTAAGAGCTAAAAAGTTACTTAAACTAAAGGAAAAAAGTAAAAGTAACTAAACACACACAACAGGCCCAAACACACACTACGCTACCAGCGAGGGGAGGGAAACTAAGTAAAAAAAAAAAATATTAAATCACTAAACAAGTATAACTATCAAAAGGGAATCCTAAACTTTCACTCAACTTTCAAAACAATTAAATTTTAACAATATAAGAATTTTATGAAACCACTTAGCTGAAGAGCTCAAGAACACCAATCTGGTCACCAGCGCGGCAAACTAGATCTGAGGTCATGTAGGGGGAGCAGGGCATTATGGGTGAGGGGAGGAGCTGAGAGCTCGGATCCATAGCTGGTAAACCATGCCGGTTCGGATCCGATATCGGATCCATACCCACAGGTTGCAGACAAATGAATCTCCTACTTCAGATCCTGGGTTTAGACTAGATTCTAAGTAAACATCATCCACAATGTCTAGAACTGGAGGGATAGCAAGTGGTCTGTGCTGGGGAAGTAAAATAAACTCTCAGAGCCTTTTCTTTGAGTCGGAGTAGTCCTGACCTTCCCAGTGGAAATGTTCCCTCATGGTATGCAAGGTTTCCCCAAAGGAATAGTCTTCAGGGGGAGATGCTGAGGGAATGGAATCTTCAGCATCAGAATCTTCATAGGGGGAAAAGAGTAATCCTGTTCCTCACAGGAGTCTGAGGAAATAGAAACTTGATCAGAGGAGGCAAAATCCTCCTCTTGTCTTGGCCTTTTGTCTGGGGGGGGGGGGGGTTGGGAACCCGATCAGAGTAATCAAGCCATCTTAAGCATCTGCTTCTTAGACATGGGGCCTTGAACTGGAGACTGATGTACAGTCTTTTTAGGTTTTAAAGGAGTTTTAAGCTTAGCATAAGATTTAATGGTGAGGGTAGTCGGTCTGAAGACACCTTCTGTAACCAAAGGTGTTTCCACAGCACCGGCTTCTCCTTCTGCAATGTTGTCGGTAGGGCCTAAAGAAAATGGCTGCGTTGGCCTAGTACTCTCTGCTTGAGAATCCAAAGCGGCCTGGCGTTCCAGTTCTGCGGTTGTCAGGGGTTGCGTAGGCGCCTCGCTGAAAACCAGAGAACCGGCGACCGGCCCAGTCGAGGCCTTGGAGTCAGGCTTGGATCTAGGCTGCCTGTCTTTATCTTTGCATTTTTTATGCACGCCGGTAGTCGGTTGCTCCGACGGCATAGTATAATTAAATTTCCTACCGAAGTAGTGTCGTGCGAAATCAAAGCATCGCTTTATAGTACGCTTATTGAACCTAGCACAAAACTGATAACCAGTGACGTCGTGGTCTGGGCCTAGGCAAGGAATACAATAAGAATGAAAGTCCTTATGAGGTATTTGCTTCCCACAAGAAATGCAATTGTTAACTTTTTCTGACATCGGACTGAGGCAAGAAAATGTTCCCCAAAGGGGTACTTAGCTTTGAAGACTTCGGACTGAAACTCGATTCGAAAATCTCAGGTGTCGGCCGACCGGCACTTGCGAACTGCTTCTGCTTTGGGCACCGTGCAGCAAGAAAGACTGAAGAAAATGGCGTTGGATTCCTCTTATATACCCCTGGCGCACTGACGTCAGGGAAGAAGCGACAGCAACCGACGCCGGACCAAGACTTTGGAACTCAGGCCAACTGCAGGACCGCCTGATGACAGGATAACCCAAGGGTGATGACTGCAGCAGGGTAACACGATGAACATCTATAATATCCAAATTCTGACAGATACTATACAGACTATCCTTTTACTGTAACATTTTTAGGTGCCGGATGACCATCAAAGCCTCTCTCTCTACTGGACTTGAGCCCATTTGTTCTGGTGGCTGGGAATTCCCAGATCTGCTAGTGTGACAGCCATCTGGAGGAGTAGCCATTCACTCGCACATCCAAGAGTTTGCGTTCTTGCAGGCATTCTGGCAATGACAGCATTAATGTACGTCTCTAACTCCAATCCTGGGCAGGAGGACAGACTACCTGCATCACCTTAGGGACTCAATCCACTTGCTCATGAGGGCTACCAAAAGGTTGGGGCTTGGTGAGCTGCAAACCTGCCCTAGGACACTCACTAACTTTACCTTCCTCTAAGGAACTGTGGCTTTGCATATTCTGTTCACCACCACCCCATTGGGCATGTTCATGCTCCCTTCCCAGTCACCCCAAGAGTCCAAGCAGTTAATCAAACTTGGGTCATCTGGGCTGTATTCATGGCTTTATCCCTGTGCGTAACCAGTGCTGGCTTTTTTTAGTGTAATAGTAGTCTCAGATTTATAACATTTGGTTTGATTAGTTATATGTTATTAAATGTTTCTTCTTCTAGTTTTTCTGTTAGTTAATAGTTGTACAATAGAAGGCTGTCTACATACTTGCACCTTAAAAGATGATGACACTCGGAATATAACTTACTTCCCAACAGTTAAAGATTGATATAAGTTGGCAAAATTAGTCAAGATGAATGTTTGCAATGATTCTGCATTGTTTGTATCATTGGTTGATAAATGAAAGGTCTTGTTATCGGAGGTCAGTGAAGGAGGGTTTTTTTTTGTTCTTTCAAAAAGATGATTTTGCTAACATGAAGTACTGTGATATTACTTATGAATATGAAGACTGACATCTGAATGGGGTATCATTTTATGTGAACTAATAAAATGTTGCCCTGCATAACAATTATTTGCTAATTAATATCAGATCGATTCTGAAATTAGCCTGTTAATTATATGCATTTGTAAGAAAGTATGATTAATTATATCATTCACTCAGCTTGTTCACTAATTCATTCATCTATTCTACCAGAGAAAAATAGCTAAATGTTTGCAACAGAAATGTTTTTTTTTATTTTACAGGACTACAAATATAATTTATGAGAGTACTTACAGGTATAGCTGGATAGATTGTAGTAAAAACAAATGGGTTTCAGAAATGCATCAATGCACTCTGATTTGTTCACATTTACTACAATTACCAGAACAGAAACATTTCATCTCTACTACTGCAGCTCTTTGATCTAGATTTATGTATATATATATATATATATATATATATATGCAGATCTTTGTAAAGATGGCACCAACCTGGCATGGCTGCATGTGTTAAGGTGCCAATGTAAAAGAAAATGATCACACCTTACTAAGCAGTCTAAAGCTAAACCAAGCTTCTAACTCCCACAGCCATAGCAAAAAGTCTAAAGCTGACTCAGGTTTCGGAGTACTGCCGTGCTGCTCAAGTTTTCTTCCAGAAATATTGAGTGCTGACCCCAATTGATAAAAAAAAATTCCTGAATATTAACTATTTACTAAAAGCATATTGACTTTAAAATAAACCAATTAAGAAGTCAAAGAAACAAAGTGAAGGATGAGTTTATCAGCCCTGATTAACAACTTCAGAAACTTGTAAACTGCACCAACTAGAGGTACCACAGTAAGATCCCTCTTCTCTGACAGGTTGACCAAGCAGACAGGTTGGACAGGAATCGCTACAAGAAAGATCTCCTTTCAGCTTTGAAACTTGTAGCCAAAAGATATCCGTAATGCAAGACAAGACACCCAAGCTCGATCATGACAAAAACACATCAGAATTAATATATTCAGCACTATGGCAGCTTAGTTTAGAAAGAAGTCGTGCCCATGACATAAGCAGTGACGCTGCACACACGCTTGATGGATAAGATAACGTAGCAATGTGGGGTCTACTTTGCTAGTACCAGGTATCATAAGTTCAGATGCAGATGTAAAATTAAACAGTGGCAATCACACTTTACTTGTAGGAGTGTCAGCTTTACTGAAACAATGTAATACTTCCCAGGTGACAGTATTAATTTTCTGAAAAATGCATGTCTACATCTTTACCTGTCTCTTCCCACTGCCAGATACACTGACTCTGAACTGAACTGATGACTACTGTCTTATTATTGCAGTTAAGCAGACCATAGTTTAGCTATCACTCCCTCTGCTTTAAACTGTACATCCTCTCAACCTCTTAGTACAAGAAATCTGGACAAAGCCTAAAATAATAAGGGGACAAAGGCCTAAAAATAGGGGCAGAGATAAAATATTCCTCTTATAAACTTGTAAAGTTGCTAGAATAACAGGAGGATTTATGTTGGCATGCATTTTCTGAATAATATGTAGTCAAACTCAAATGCATGTCATCATTTAATGATTTCAATCCTCAGTGACTTGCCAGAAAACCACAAATTTTATGAGGACGAACACACCAAAAATATGAGAAAAAGTCTGGACAGTTGGGAGGTATGTTGTGCACTGCCCTGCTTTAAGGAAAACGTTCCCTTCCCAGATATGTTTAAACCCTTAAAACATGGATTACAGTGCTTGTGTTCAATTAATTTATCTCATTACCCTATAGCCATTCTATATGTTACAAATGAGATAGAAGGCTGAAAGTGAATTGGGAAATAGAGTACACTATATTATTATATGCAAGAGCTGATGAAAATGACTAAACAATAGTAAGATGCATGATGAGGTCTCGACACAGCGCAATGAAAATAACTGTTACTAACTACAACGGCATGTTTTGTAGATCAATTATGGCATACTGAAGAATAGAAGTAGTCAATTATAAGTCACTGAGCTGTGCAAAGACTACGTCCAGCAATCAGTAAGAACAGCCCCCTAATGGCCCTACCAGTGATCTTGCAAGCACTACAGGTGCTGCAGTTCACCCAATCAGCTTTTCATTAGTACTGCTGTTATCCAGCTAAGTACCCAGGACTCAACAGTATCTAATAAAATCTATTTTACTAACTACATGGCTTAGAAAAAATATGAAATACTCTGCAGTGTGATATAATCAGTATGATTAGTCACAAGTGCAATGACAAAATGTGAACAAATATAAAATTCTTATTAGAAAACTGCTGAATGAGATTAAAGCATTTATATATGAATGGGCAGGCCAAAGAAATCCAGGTACCTTGCCTATTCGGCAATGGTAATGCAATGCATATGTGTAGTACAAACTAAACTCAAATATTTAACCCTTCAACTGCAGAATGCCATCTGTTTTCTAAAGTAAAGAACAAACTCGGGACAAAAATTAATGCACAAATTAGACCATATTTTGTCCCTCATCTGGTATGTTTTGTACTACCCTGCTTCAGAGAAAATTGTCCATTACAGGTTAACATTTTATTTTTCCCCTACCCCATGGCTGCATTGTGTATTAAAAATGAGGTACAAATTTGAAGACGCAAGGAAAAGCAGACTATAAGAAATAAATGCCATTAACTCAAATTTGATTCTGTCCCTAGCAGTAAGCATAAGGAATGTGAAGCCCTCTAATGCAACTTTGTTGATAGAGACATGCATTACTAAACACAGTGGCATATTCAGTATAGCAACTCTCTTAGAAGTGAAATAAGGGAGTGGTCTCCTAGACTTAACCGACTTGTAAAGAACATGATATCTCTGCCTAAACAATTTTGATATTCTATCTCATTTGCATAAATGCTACTCCAATTACTGAACCACTGTCCTTATGATTGTGTATGTAGAGGCCCTCTCCAAAATGAAAATTGCTATTTTGTAACTTTATGGAGCAAAAATTACAGTGAAGCATTTATATCCATTTTTAAGTTACACAGCATACTGTGAAATGGAGAAAAATGAACAAAGAAATAAATTCAAAATACTGCATTTGCTAAGCAAAAATAGTTACCACTTTGTACAGGCTATAACACGTCATCTAACTAGCATAATAAACCATAATCAAAAAGTGACTGACATTTGAATTTCAAGCTCTCCTAACCAAAAACATTCCTGTATCATATTTCTTGGAAAAGAATGTTGACAAGTGACACTTTGACATTCTGAATAATTTCCATTACGCTGTGACGAGCACTGTAAATGAAAGAATGTAGCATTGTTAGAAAGGGTGTATCCAAACATGAACAATTAATATTTCCATTTTCTTAAAATCTTTACTCATACAGCCCGGTCAACTGAAGGATATAGGTTGGGTGATCAGTGGCACAAACCAAAGATTTTATATATATATATATATATATATATATATATATATATACACACACACACACACATATATATATATATATATATATACATATATACACACACACACACACACACACACACACACACACACACACACACACACACACATACATATGCACACACACTACTGGAAGGGCTGCAATTTATTTTTTACATTGCAAGTTAAAATGTATAATGGTGACTTGTCAAAAAATCTGCTTGGTTCTGCATTTAACAAAATGTGGGCTACTTTAGTTTCTATATCTTAACTCATTTCATTTCAGATGCCACTGCTATCTTCCCCCAACACAGACTGTATTACAAAATATCAAACAATTAACCAAACCTACTTCCTCCTACAGTAATTGTTGACATAACATCTATGTCAACAAACCATTCAGCAGCAATGTACAAAGTCCATAAGTACCTCACAAGGATTTTTTTTTTGAGGGGGTGGGGGGGGATGATAGACAAAAGCATGAATGATGGCAGCTAGTGCAGTGGATTAAGACTATGAGCTCTTAGTGAACTGCTTCCTGCAGACCAAAGTTTGATTCCCTCAACATCTATTTACCAGCTAAGTTTCACTGAGCAGGTCACTTAACCAGAGAGAGTGCTCTGTTGTAATTCAGAAACTGGGCTGAGCTCAGCAGGCTCCTGGACCACAAGTGTTATAACTGTCCATGAATCTATGAATGACTTTCCTCATGTAAAGTAGGATAATGTAAACTCTTAACAGTTCACATTCAGGTAATTAATACAGAAAGTAAAGGTGTGGCAGCTGTGGAAGAAAACCCAGGACTACTTTAACTATCTTAAGCTTCCATCAGTTACAATGAACATCATCCCATTTGTGACTTAAAAAGGATTAGCACTAAATCTGCTGTAACTGACTACTTTAGAACAGAGTGGCGAGATTTAATTGGCCAGCATAGACTTTTCTGGAGAGAAATCAAAGATGCTTGCTTCCAGTGACGCAACACACCGACTGACTGCAGTAATGACGCAAGCAATCAGCTCACCAGTGACATTAAGGGCTACATCTCAAACTAAGAGTCTCTGAGAGTGTCCTCTGCCCCAAACGGGAATTGACCTTTCTCTTCTAGCCTGCCAATGCCATTCAGTATGTAATACGAATTCTACTTCAGGGAAATAAAAGGAAGGATAGTGTAAAATTTACATGAGAAATTACAAAAGGGATGCAATACAAAGCAAACCATTTTCATTGCTTCAATAAATATACTTTTAAGTACTTGGAACAAGTTCAGAATTTTAAGGCACTATACGTTTAAAGGTGCCATTTTTAGTTCACCTATAAGCTTATACAAGGAAAAGTATGAGTTTTATTTGCTCTGATGAAGCCCTTTTCAAGCCACAAATAAGGTGGAAGCGCTTAACCTATTGATATTTTTTTTAAGTTTTTGCGTCTGTTCAATAAACATATACTTATTGAAGAGACATGTTAACATTTTCTTCCTGTGGACTTTATCTTCAGCGTGCAGTGGTTTTGGTTACTTGTTTTTGCCTTCCACTATTATCTCACATATTTAAATGACCCCTCATGTCAGGGATACCGCTTCACTATAAGCATGTTATAATTATACTCCTATACAAGGTGATTTAACCCAGCCAGCCTCTGTGATTACAAGCCCACTGGCAATGCTTATAGGTTAAAAGGTTCATTGATTAGTGCTAGGCTAACTATCATTGTGGGCCATTTTAAGCCTAGCCAATTACCACATGTGAGTATCAAACCCTGCATTTTGTGTCTGTATGGTAAACACCTGAACCATTATGCCAACCTCTCTCTCTCCTTACACTTTATATAGTAAAGCAAACTTAAAGATCATGTGCATAGGCACGAAATGTAATGCAGCATCTGCCTTCCATTTCTGCCTTATTATACAGATGTCAAGTAGGTAAGAGCTGATCCAATAAAATCAGTATGTTATGTGAAAAATATGATATACGTTTAGGGTGCGACCTACTGATGTGATCTTGGTGCCCAAATGTTTCCTCTGTCTGCTTTCACAATCTCAACAGTTGGAGTCTCTTGTGAAATGAGAACCAAGAGAGGGAGCAATAATAATGAAGTCCAGAGGACACTGCTTCAATAAGAAAAGATATACAAATGAGTTTAAAGAAATAATAATTTTTTTTTTTAATACGGCAAAACTGAACACTTGTATCCATGTTGCTTTGTGCGATGTCCGTCGATTTCTCTCTTAATGGCAACATATGAAAGAGTACAGCAGTAACAGAACAATCATTCTTAAATATTTCATGCATTCATTAACTATTACTTACAACAGCGTGTGTGTATTGTGACTTTTCCATGCCATGTATGTCTACTAATTGAAGACACCAATTGCTTCTGACACCAAGACGGCATTGCTAAATCCCACCCTCCAACAGCTGCACAGCTTTCAGAATGTACTTATTAGACAGCTTTCTTTTCTTTCTTTTTTGTATACTCTAAAAATTGATGTTGTTATACATTCCTGCAGAAGTCCACCAGTATTTCCTGTATAATGTTAGGACCACTACTCAAAGGACATCTGGAAGGGTAACATCACTGTCTGCACATGATCTTTAAGAAAGGATAGCAACAGTTACATAAAAGGGTGCAGTACTTGCTTGGTAAGCACAACCAGGATAACTAATTTTTCAAGTGTTTTATTTTGTACATCTTCAGTGTTTTATTTTGTTCATCATTCAGGCTGCTTTAGAGCTTGATAACATGAATCCTGACTTAAAGTAGGAAATCAGGGAAGTTTTCGTAAGCAAAGAAAATTAAACAGGTGTGCGAAGAGGTGAAAATGTCCCCATTCACGAAGATGAGGCAGTGGCTACAATGTTTTGGTTTTCACTGAATAAGTAGGTTTTGGGAGCTGCAAACATGAAAACGGTCATGATTTTTTTTTTCCTGCAAAGCACTGGCACTTTTTTCTGAGCTGTACTATAAATTATTTTTTTATACACACCAATACATATTAGATATTATTAGACAGATGCATGTTTATATTTATAGTGTTCTAGTTAGATAATGTTTATGGTTTGATAGCTGTGTGTTTTTTCTTGTAACAACCCAGTTAACTCTTTTTATTTACCAATCTATGTATATTTTTAGTTCTTGCCACAGAACTGATGAAAGCTTTATTGCATTAGTTAGCTGAAAGCGATTTTAGTTAAAATTCAGTATTTTATGCATATGTTATGCTTTTCTTAATACCTGATTTGGGAATGTGGGGTGTAAATACATAGTGTTTTCCTTAAGCAGGATTTAGTTTGACCTAATCAGTAGTAGTGTGTACTTGCTGTTCTAAAATCCACTTTTTATGGCGCTATTTAAACTCCTTGCCTTGAATAGGATGGTTTAAAATTAAACATGTATATTTTCCACATCTACTTTTAAATGTATAAAAGCTGAGCATTGGTGCCAGAAGCTGTTAAACACTGGGGGTGTGGAGGGTGACAGGGGCACTTAGTGAACTAAAAAGGGTAATGTTTTTATAACTATTTGCTACCACAACACAGGTTTATGTGGAGGACATTTTAAGCTTAATCAATTCCCTTTTGGTGTTTGAATTAACATTTTCTGATTGGTCTTGGCTATCCCCATGGCTGATAATTGTATATTAGCCCTAGTGAGAACAACTGTGATCATACCATAGATAATTTGAGGGGACCATGTAAGGAGTGCAGCATTTAGGAACTGCCTCTATCCATTAGTGGCATGAGGGGAAATCCTGGAGTACATTTTCTATTACCCATCCTTAGATCCAAGTTGCATTTGAATATGGGTGGATGAGCTTTGCTTTATTTTTATGGATAGTCTGTTTCGGAACAGTGGTGGCCTCTGTGAAATATATCCATCTATCCACAACATTCAGTTTAGATACCTGGACTGAGTATTTCTGATGCCACTTGACTTGCTGATGTTCAGTAGGTCCATCTGTATTATGTCGGAGGATGCTTTGTATGCCAGACATGTCACCTCTAAGCACTCTGTAGGATACGGAGTATAATAATAAATCTTTGAGGTGGTCCATGCAAGACCTATCGTTTAGGACTTGTATCCTTTTAGTAAGGGATCTGGGATCTCCAGTTGTTACATGGGCTGGACAGATGCATGCCAAAGTGGGCATTATACAAAATGATTGACATGATGAGAGCTTTGTAAAGGGGGACAACAACATCTCTAGATCCACTCACAATCTATTTGTTTATAAGCTGCGCAATATAGAAAGGCTTTCTTATGACTCTGGGCACATGTTGGTCAAAAGTTAGGTCACTGTACCAACAAGTTCCCAAATGCCAAACAATTGGATCAGTTATCAGAGGGCATTGTCATGATTTTGACACCAGTTATTATTTGGGACAAACCTTCATGCATGATGGTTAAGTCATTTGTGGAATCAATAACTTCTCCTAGCTTTCAGTCACCTCAAACTTAGCTGGCCAAAGCTCTTTGGTATTTCCTTTTACTTTTGAGATGTATATGCCAAACAGAAAAAGTCTCAGCACCGAATCCTGGGGGACTCCATTGGTGACTGGTCTCTTCTCCTGTTTTGATTTCCTGCATCCTGTGAGCCAAGCTGGCAATGCAGCTGGTGATGCGTTTGCTCCTACATTAATCTTTTGTACTACACCGGAGTAGCGGATTGTGTCAAAAGGCTTGGCCAGGTCAAGGTAATGTGGTGTGAACTGTTTTACCTTCATCCATTGCTTTGGTAACAAGAGTAAAGCTTAAAATTTGCCCATGATTTTGAGCCTTTCACACTTTCCTCTGGGCTGTTTTCAAAAACATTTTAGGGCCATGCATACATGTGTGCATTCCTTGATTCACTTTCCTGATTGTATTAAATTATATTCCTTGTATAATACAGCACACTTGTTAGACTTAAGTTAGAGTGCATTTTAAATTTATTCTTTAAACATTTTTCCAGTAGACAATGAAACAAAAATGCATTAAATAATGACAAAACTGCCCTATTCAGAACATTTCCATGATAACAGTCTACTTCCACACACAACTGCATTTTAAATTTATTGTTTGAACATTTTTCTAGTAGACAATGAAGCAAAATGCATGCACCAATAATGACAAAACTGCCCTATTCAGAACATTTCCATGATAACAGTCTACTTCTACGCCCAATATATAAATACAGAATCACAGTAGTGTAAGCCATAGGCATGTTGCACAGCTTCTTGAACTTATTTTCAATTGGGGGGGGGGGGGGTAAAAGGCCAAAAAAAAAACAAGGACACATTTTAAACATTGCTTGTATAATTTTGGAAAGTTGCTTGCATAAAATGTTGTTACCACCATGCATTTCACTGCCAAGTCTTGAACCCCGAACCCTGTGCACTATAGTCAGAGCAACATACCACTAAACTAAACCAGCAGCTTCTTGAAAGACAGGAAGACAAACTTAAATGGCTATCATATCATTTAGTGAATTCAGTTCTCACTTCTTACCATAGCTTTCATCCTCTTAGCACAAAAATACAGAACAAAGCCAATAATGGGGGAATACAGCCCCAAAATAGGGACACAATTCAAAAATACAGAAAAAAGCCAATAATGGGGGAATACAGCCCCAAAATAGGGACACAATTCAAAAATACAGAACAAAGCCAATAATGGGGGAATACAGCCCCAAAATAGGGACACAATTCAAAAATACAGAACAAAGCCAATAATGGGGGAATACAGCCCCAAAATAGGGACACAATTCAAAAATACAGAACAAAGCCAATAATGGGGGAATACAGCCCCAAAATAGGGACACAATTCAAACACTGATTTTATAACCTTAGAAAATTGCTAGAATAAAAGGTTTTGTTTTACCACTCCTGAAAACCAGAGGAACAGAACAAAAATATGAGGCATAAATTCACAAGTGAAAGTGGCTAGGGACTTTAGGCTCTTTTTACCTGTACCCAAGGTACAGGGTTTGAGCCCGAGTACCTCTATCCACCAGATGTATCCTGTTGGGGCAAGCTAAAGAATCTGCCCCCTAACCCCCCCCCCCACAGCTTTCCCACCAAGTAGCCATTCCAGCTTCCTATTACTTGCCTCTTTCTCCCCCCAGTTACCATAAAACACTATTCAAACATGTCAGTGTGCATACTATTTCCTTCTTTACTTCTATAATAATTATAGATATATATTATTCTATAATATTTATAGATTTTTAGATTATAGATTATATTCTATAATATTTATAGATTATAGAACGTGGCGACCCCTAACCGGGAAAAGCCAAAAGAAAAACAACATTCTATAACAATTATAGATATTTGGATTTAATTTAAAAGCTTTATTTCAAAATTTTAGCACAAACAGCCATTTGTTAAAAAAAACAAAAAAACAAAACAAAAAAAACAATATAGTCTCACAATAAATACAGACTTAGAATGAGTAACAGTAAATGTCTCTGCCCTTGAAACTCACACTCTGATATTGGACTGATACCCACATTCATATAAAATCTGGCAAGTGGTGGATTAAGTGCACCTTTGGGCTGTTTTCAAACCATGGGTCACCTGCACACATTTTTTGGACCATGCCTTTCTGATAGCATTCATTTATGTTATTTGTTTAATACAGAACCACCTATTAAAGTACGTGTTTAAATTTGTAGTTTTGAACATTTTTTCCAGTAGGCAGTGAAACAAAATATATGAATCAATAGTGTCAAGGCTACCCATTTCAGAACAGTTCAACCATAAAAGGCCACTCAGACTGCTCTCATTGTAATCCATCAGTATCCGTCAATTTGCACAATCTCTGCAGAAGTAAAAGTCATCAGAATAATTCTGCATTTAAGAGATCTCTAACTAATGAAAAAGTTACTGCTGACAAATAACTTTGCAATTCAGTGCTTTATCTACAAATTCTGTGCTTAATGCCATTGAAAAATAAATTACCTATGTTACATAAACAAAAATGATGTGCTGATAATATGCAATAGGTAATGCCTGTCAAACCAACAAGTTCATAGTTACTAGTCATCCAAACACTACTCCACCCCTTATGGTACAAAGCAGCATCAGCAGTCAGTTTTATCTCATGTGGGAAGAGAACTGACAGCCTTGTGCACTTAAAGCAAGTATGCGACCTCTTGGACCACTCACATTGAACAAACTATTAAACTCTCTGACTGACATTCACAAGACTGTAATTCCTCAGTAATTTACAAAAACAAACAAAAACAAAAACAAACAAAAATATAACAATTAAAATAAAGGAGACCTAGCTGCTGTTCTGGAGGTTTAAGACGCTTGCTAATAATAAAGTGAGCATGATCAAAGTCATTTGACTACACAGCCCCCTAACTTGCAGCATTACATGCACGTGCACACACACACACACACACACACACACACACACACACACACACACACACACACACACACACACACACACACACGCTTGCTCACTCTGAAAAAGCTTCTCCCAGTAAGTCCGGACTCCATCTTTCGAGTAAATCACCCAGGCCAGCTTCTGAAAATACATCCTGCAGCAGCTAAATAAAACCATCCGTTCCCGCTTGCAAAAGCATTTGAAAACCCGGAAATACGTGCACCATGACTGGCGCAATGACGTCAGCTAAAGCATGACAATAAAGAGTAATTCGGGACAGTTGTAGGTATGGATGATCTGCAAAAGTGGGGGGCTCCCCTCTCCCCTTGCTCTATGGTTCCGGTGCCCATGAAGCTGAGATGTTTAACATTGTAAAATATTTCTGATTTTTGTTAATGAGGATCGCTTGTCTGTGACGAAAAAAGTGTTGAATTGGAACACTACCTGGTTTTCATGATTTTGGAGAATTATTGTGACTAAGCTCATTAAAGAAGTTTGAAGACCACTAGTTTAATTGTTTTTTTATTTTTTTATCAACACTCATTGTGGTGAGGTTGGAACTTGTCAGATTCCTACATGCTTGCTCATTTTTTATATTTTAGAATCCCAAGGATTGTCACCACTTCTCTTAAAATTCAAAGATATCTCCAGTTGTAGTAACAGCGTTTGTCAAGCAGCAGGCTTCATAATTTCATTAAATCTTTTGCCACTGACATAGTGCCCTTGATTTAATCTTGCTGGTGGGCATTCTTTCTGTTAACACTAACCTCATAGCCAGCTTTAGGCATCTGCGATGCACTCACCTGTGTGGGACTGTCTAAACATCCCTATCTGTGTGGGGGCCCAGCAAAAGCTGCTACTTGTTGGGGAAAATGAGGAGAAAAAATATCATTCAGTCTCTGACTGTACAATTTTCCTAAACACGGTTTTGATATGACCATGTTAGGATGTTTTGGCAGAACGAAGAATGTGTGCAAAAGTAATTGCTATTGCCACAAAGATGCACTAAGTAGCTTTGTTAGTGCTTTGGCTTTTTCAATGTGGAGTCTGGTGTGTGTGTGTGTGTGTGTGTGTGTGTGTGTGTGTGTGTGTGTCTAGCTATGTGCTCTGGTTTCCTCCATCAGTTTAGGCATGCAGTAGGTGAACTAGCATTCCTCCAGTTTCCCTGAAGATGAACATGCAGGGTGTGTATGTGCGTGCATGTGTTTAATACCACAGATTTTTACTTGTGCATGCACAGACTGCCAGACAAACACAACTCCTCTGGGTAGCAGGTAAAAAAATGCAGATAAGTAACTACATTTAAAAAAATAAGACCAAGTACATCACAGAGCATTCAGTTTCTGAGAAATGTGTGAGGGAAGGGTGTGAAAGAGTAAGCAGTAAGGGGCACCATGGAGCCCTAGGCCTAGGGCGACATTTCATCTAAGGCCAGTCCTGTACATTGAGTTGTCATAATATATCAATGCAACTAAATGCCAGTCACTGTGAATGTTCCTCTGTGAGAGGAGTCAACACAATGTGGCACACAGGTGTGGTAATGTAACAGCAATGAAGCTACAGTTCAGTCTGTGGATACTACTCCTAAAGTGATAGGGTGATACTTAGGTTGGAAGTATCCGAGGGCCCCCAACTTGACACTTGATGGGGCCCCCAAAATGTCAACACCAGCCTTGCCCTTATCACAGTTTTTGTCAATGTATGTTGTTTACATTTAAGACCTTTCAGAATTAAATCTGACTGTTAGACGTAGGGTATGTATGTGTGTGTGTGTGCTGGGGGGGGGGGGGGGGCAGTAGTTCACTAACAAAGTTATAAATTAATTTTTCAGCAAAACAGGCACAGGTAATTAAGTTTCCATCAATATCTGCTCAAGATGGATGACTTGAATGAATACCTAAAATGCATGTACATTGCACTGTTTGTGATGTTTAGAGGTCATGAAGAGGTACCATACAAAGCTTAATCTGCAGTACACACACGCCCACGCACACATACCTCTCAACCTCTTAGCACAACAAATCTGGACAATGTCAAACATAATGGGGGTAACAAAGGCCCAAAAATAGGGACAAATTTTAAAATACTGCTCTTTTAAACTTAGAAAGTTGCTAGAATAAAAGGTTTTGAGTTACCATGCATTTTCTGAAGGATGTGAACGAAGTCTGAAAATCAAATGTCTGTCATTATTTAATGAATTAAATTCTCAGTGATTTGCTAGAAAACCACAAACTTTATGAGGAATAGACTAAAAGTATGAGGTAAAAATCTGGATGTTCTGCAAAAATCTGGACATTTGAGAGGTATCAATGTAATTCTCATCATGACCTTTTCAGTGACATGTTTATTTCCACAAGATAACACTATTTGGTCAGTCTTATTTCTTAGGAACAAGATTTTTTTTATTTTTTCCTGCAGTACTCAACACACTTTTTTGTTGATTTATTGCACTAAACTCAGTCCAAAAAGTACTGCTAGCCCAAAGTGGTATGGTAAAAATATATTTTAATGTGACAACAAACCGACCGGTTTCGGCAAACAATTACATAGCCTCCCTCAATGTAACAAAACTTCCACAAATAGCCACATAATATATGCACAACAGTTGATTGGCAAGAGAACATGATGGGTCACATTTGCTCATTGAGCCCAGAGGTGAATAACCCACCCAGTTTAATGATCCATTTTCTTTCTTTGGAATTTAATATATTGTGCCAACCAACCTTGTTCCCTTTCTTGCCCATAACTATATCTATTACAGTAAATCTGAAATTGTCTGTAGGGTGATTCAAAACATGCTTATACAAGCCACTACTTGCTTTCTTATTTTTGATATCACTAATGTGTTCACTAATACGGAGTTTCACAGGTCTCGAGGTTTGTCCTACATAAAAACACAGAACATGAGCAGGTGGCCAAGTAAATCAACCATTCACTAGAGCAATTAGCAAAGACCTTAATATCATAAACCTGGCCAGTGTCCCTGCTAGTGAATTGTTTGGTCTTGTCCACCCGGATGCAATGAGTACAGTGCCCACATGGGAAACACTTGGCCACCTGCTCATGTTCTGCGTTTTATTGTTTATTGTTACATTAAAAATATATTTTTACAACACCACTTTGGGCTGGCAGTACTTTTTGGACTTTGCTTATCTTTTTGGTGCCATGCCCTTGCCGTACCTGCCGAGGCTGGCTGCTGTGTTTATTGCACTAAACTCCACAGAATAAATATGTGAAAAATTAACATTATTTTTGTGTTAGTTCCTTGTATTCCCTTTATCGCTGTGTACTTCTACATACCTTTCAACCTCCTAGAGTAAGAAATCTGAACAAAGCCAATAGCCAAACATAATGTGGGTATAAAGTCAAAAAAATAGCAACAATTTTTTAGATATTACTATTATAAACGTAGAAAGTTGTTAGAATAACAGGTTTTGTGTTATCATACATGTTCTGAAGGATATGATGTCTGAAGCTGAAATTTCTGCCATTATCTTATTATTTCATTGCTCTGCGATTTGCCAGAAAACTAAATATTTTATAAGGAACAGACCAAAAATATGAGGCAAAAACTTGGGCATTCTGCAAAATTCTGGGCAGTTGAGAGGTATGACAAGGGTAGAGGTGTGTGTGTGTGTGTGTGTGTGTGTGTGTGTGTGTGTGTGTGAATAATGTCGGTCTGCAAGAGAGACACAGTGTATTTTTTAAATGTTTACATACGGTATTATATATTGGTTGAAAGGCCATGGCCATGGTCGAGGTACACTTTTCACACAGTACAAAAATAGGGTGTTCCACATTTTGACTGTTACACATTGCTATGGTCCGTGTTCCACAATGGCCTATTAACACGTTGAGACCTATGCTAATAACTGATGCGATTAACACAAGCTGCACCATATATAACAAACATTGAGGGACAGTCGTGTTGGTACTAAAGCCCACAATTGCAAAATATTTCCTTACTTTTTCTGACCCTTGTTTATATTTAGACTGGAACACACTCTCCCTGTAATATGCAACTGTGCTACAAAGGATGAAGGCCTTACTTACTAAAAGTGGATGCTGAACACTGATTGAACTTTAAAATGTTGTTCTTTGTCTGCACCCTTACCAAACCTCCCTACAGAAGTCTACTGGATATGCCCAACCCCCAAATAAGATGCCAGTCACAGTACTGTGTGGTTCAACTGTTTTGTCATGGAACTACATTATTAAAACCAATTACCTTCTGGTACCAGTGTTAATGTATGCTTTGCTAATGCAGGTTAGATGTTTTGTAGAGTATAGAGCACCACGATTACGCTCCGGTATTGGGAGAAAGATAAATCTGTTAAATGCTTCTCTGGTATGAGACCCACTGGTAGGGGGTGTGCAACAGTTTTTCACCCACTCCCCCTTCCGTGCTGTTACAGTTAGGTCTCACCTTAGGGACCAACAATGGACAGTGATGTCCAGCAAACAGCAGCAGATATGGTAAATCAGCTTTGTTTCTGCCTGTCGTTCATGCCAAACTGCCCGTGAATTTGTCTAACATTTTTGCTCTTTCCTTCATAATTTTTTAGGACTTTCTGGTAAATCACTGAGAATTACAGTCAGTCAAAATGCCAAAAGTAGAGTTTAATACTTCAGAAACTGCATACTGGAGCATAATCATGGTTGCAGAAAAGAAGAAAATCCCACGATGCAAAAAATTCCCTTACCAGCCTCAGTAAGAAGCTGAGATCCCTCGTAAAATCCTCCAAAGCTAGTTACGAAAATAAGATTGTCAAATATTCCAAAGACAACCACAAGCCATTCTATAACTATGTCAAGAATCTAAATGGCAATGCTCAGATCTGCTCTGAGCTACAACAAAATGGCATTATATATAATGATCCCAAGGATACTGCCAATATCCTGGCAGATCAATTCAGTGCCAACTTCACCCCCTAAACAGCCCATCTCAGTAACGGAAGATCGCTAAATTCCAGTAATAATGGCCACACAGGTAAAAAATGCACTCTCTAAAGCTAAGAATACAGCATCCGTGGGACCAGATGACATCCAGGGTTGTGTACTACATGAACTACAAAATGAACGGGCACCTCACCTAAGTGTCATGTTTAATCATACCCTCACCTCAGGCTTCATGCTCACTGAGTGGAGCACAGCTACAGTTATCCCACTCCACAAAGGGGGATCCACCTTGGATCCCAGGAACTACCGCCCCATCAATCTGATGAGCCTGATCTGCAAGGCCATGGAACGTATTATCATGGAACTTATAAACAAAGATATTGGCAACCTTCAATCACTGGACCCCACCCAGTTTGGGTTCGTGAAGGGCCAATCTTGTCTCCTGAACCTGACTGACTTCTTCAAATCAGT
Source organism: Protopterus annectens (assembly GCF_019279795.1). NCBI lineage: Eukaryota > Metazoa > Chordata > Ceratodontiformes > Protopteridae > Protopterus > Protopterus annectens. The sequence continues at coordinate 1,014,648,483 of NC_056743.1, forward strand.
CTCCAGAGCCATGGATGAGGGTAAGGCCGTCCACACAGCCTATCTGGACCTCGCCAAGGCCTCTGACACCATCCCCCACTCTGGAATCATACATAAACTTACTAAGCTGGGCATTAATCCCTACGTCACTCGATGGGTTGCCAACTGGCTTACTGATAGAACCCACAATGTAAAAGTAGCTGACTTCAAATCCAGCTCCAGACAAGTGGAGTATCTCAGGGTTCAGTCCTGGGACCGCTCTTGTTTGGCATCTACTTCTCTGACGTACAGGCCAACACTAAGGGACTCTGGCTAACAAAGTCCGCAGATGACTGCAAACTGGGAGCCATTAATGAATCCCCAAATTATATGGATACTCTACAAAAGGGCCTTACAGAAACAGATGCTTGGTGCCAGAGCCATGGGCTCAAGCTCAATCCCAAGAAATGTATAGTTATCCCCTTTGGGGAAAAAACATGTACCCGTGAATTACCACATAAGTGGCAGTACACTAAACATCAAAAGTGTGATAAGAGACTTAGGGACACAGGTGGGCAGTGGTCTCACCTTCAATAACCACATCATCACAACAGTCGGGAAATCCTTCTATGTGGCACACCTCATCACTAAGGGCTTTTCGTCCAGAAAAAAGGAGGTCATTGTCCCACTGTACTTATCCCTCATTAGACCCATTATAGAATACAACGCCCCATTTGGTGTGTACCTCTCAAGACATCTGCAACAACTGGAAAGGCAGCAGAAATACCTCACTAAAAGAATCACAGGCCTAAAGCAGATGCCCTATGCTGACCACCTTAAAAAACTCCAGCTATACTCTTTGCATATCGTCTACTCAGAGGCGATCTCTACTTAACATACAAGGCCATGTCAAACCCAGAGCTGTTGGACATGCTACACTTAAAGAAATCCCAATCCCTCAGAGCTACACGCTCCAGGGATCTAAACCTTGTCATCACAATAAACAAAACATGCTGGAGGGATAGGTTCCTGACCCAGAGACTCCCTAGACTCTGGAATAGACTGCCCATACATGTCAAGCAGAGCGCCTCCTTGGCCCTCTTCAAAAGGAACCTTGATGATTGGATGGGAGAAAGGAAATTCACGCCAGGGATCATGTCAGTCTCCCTGCTAGACAGGGGTCCAGGGAAGTAAACAGTGTGGGAAGAAATAGCCAGGGAATTGTTATGGCTAGGCATGTATAGGCCCTAGGGCTGATAGCCTAGTATCAACCTATAATGCAAAAGTACGTTGTTTTATTAACGTTTTAAGTGAATTAGGGTAATATTAAAAATGTTTCCCTGATTTTGATCCTTTCCCCCAAAATTCTTAAGCAAAAAAGCTGGGAGGTGTGCTGTCTATTTGACAAAACTCTTATGTGCTTCACTGGTGTTCAAGGTCACACTCTGTGCTCATTTTTTCTGTAACTGGAAGTAAAGGGGACAAATACAGCTCTTGAGGTGAATTTCTCGGCATCTGTATCTTAGACACGTACGTGGGTTATGACTGGAGATTATTAGAATCCTCTGCGTCTGTTGTACCTTTAGGGGAGGACTGTGGCTGAAAAGCATCTAAAACCCAGTAAATTTACCTAGTTAATGAACAAACTTTGTTGGTGGTGAGGAATAATGCCAGTGTTTGTTATACTAGTCCACCATCACATTCAGTCAATGTTTTTCTCAGTTGTCAGTGCTGACAATTTGTATGTTGACAGTGTGTATATTTGTGAGTAGACAAGATGGGGAAAGAAATGTTACTAGCAGGAAATGTCAAGCACATTTTTAAGTGCAAAGGAGGAGTTTAAAAATGTCATGTCTAATAAATAAAAATGACTTATTTGGCAAACCACCTAGCACCAACACACTGGTACCCTACGCAGCCCCCTACTTCAGTTATGCACAAGGCCAAGCCTTGTCTTCTCTGATATTAAAAACCGAAGTTTAACCAATGCAGGTGAGAGTAGCTTGTCACAACTACAATACAACCCGCTACATGTGTTCAGAAGTCAATATCAAGCAGAAACTGAACATAAAAAAGTAATAAACCAAGATATCTACTGTTTATGCTTATACAAGATAACTTGACAGGATTGCTGAAGAGTAGAACAGTTTATGGATTTCGTGATGGCAAAAGAAACAAATTCCACACCATCCACCATCAAAGTGTGTGAAAAATCAATACAGTATAAACAGAGACAATATTTCAATAACCTGAAACTATATGGAAGACCGCAGAGCAGTTCTGAAGGATGCCATAAAGACAATTATGGTAGCAGATGGCAGCTTGCACGCAAGTATGTGCATTTCCTAACAAAGATTAAACACAATCTACCTTGTATTTATCAATTTTACAGGGAAAACACAAACTTAGTTTACCATAAATTATTTCAAAACCATAAATAATCATCAGTTGAAATTATGGCTTACTGTGAAAAGTCCTGCTACACTTCAGCTAAATTTTTTAAGCATTAAATCTCATCCGGATATATATAATGCAATTAAACAGGTTATTACTTTAAAAATTTTTACCTGTTTAAGTAATATAGTTGTATAAAAGATCTTTATTTTTCTTGCATTTCTTCTTGATATTAGAGTTTCCCCTGAGATGCCTTGGTGGTGTACTACATTTGCCTGAGAGTGTGACAATAATCTACACTGTACAGTTAACACTCAGACGGGAGACAGTTACAGGTGCAGTGTTTTAGTGTCACTGTTACAAATAACCATTTATAGAAGCATGTTATAATGCATACAAAATTGCATCAAGTCCTTACATTATTTCTATACAGTCAATTGTATTACTATGCCCCTGGCAGGATCATGGCTTAAAAAGATCCACAGTCCGGTTCACTAGCCCAATTAAAATAACTTATACTGACCCTATCAGAGTTTCAAACATATATTTGTAACCATATAATTAGCATTTAATTCCAGGAATGAACGTTTGTACTTAAAGTATATTGATACTGGTGTAAATTTATCCTTTCACTTTACTGCTTTATGTACTTTTATATCACATATTCTTTGTATTGTATTCATTTTCATTTTATGCTTTTGTTATCTTATGTAGTCTGTATGAGTGGTCATATTATTGACCTGAGGCTGAGACTAAAATTTGTCAGAACTGATAAGACATGCAGTAGGTGGATTGGACACTTTAAATTGACCATAGGTGGGAGTGTGTATGTGAGTGTAAACCTTGGCTCGAGATGATTGTCACTGCGGAAGTGACACCCCAACTCCATATGCAAAATGGGAAAAGGGGTTGAGGATGGCTGGCTGGATCAATACTCTACCTTTATTGTTCACATTTATTAATTTATTGAATTTGTTAATCTTTTTTGGGGTCACCTTAGTTCATCCAGATAGTCATCCGAGTGCACCTTATCCACTGCTGGATCTTCTGGCCATTCCAATTTACCCCCAGTCAATTACTGAATTTTTGACAGGGGTAGCATGGATTTTAAGCATGTTGGGGGGTTGGGGGTGGTGCTGTCATTACATTAACTGGGATTTTTTTTTTGTAAAACCTACTGTGACCCCCTCCCTTTAGGTACCTGTGGTTGCATCGATGGAATGGATGTGCAATGGGGATGTTGTGGAGTATAGCCTCATCTCCACAGCAGTTCAGTCATGTCCATTCTCTGCCCCCTCATTAGACTACTCCACCCCAATGTAAGATACCCCCAGCTTCCACTAGGGATCATCGTTATAACACTCCTACAGCACTACCTCCCCCAGGATGGGAACACTGTCATTTGCCCAAGCTGCTAATCGAGCCCAAGTCACCTAACTGTAGCCAGGGATTTATCTCTCTGAGCCTCCAGGGCAGCAATAAATGTGAACAAAGTTTCAACAGCTACTCTGAAATCCGACCTCCCTGAACAGTCAGGAGGTTCACTGTGCATAAAAACCACAGTTAATTATATATTGCCTTCTTTTCATAATAGGCCAATTCTAAGTTAAATGCATTCTGGTTCTTTAACAAGCACTTGGCAAATTATTGCTGCAACTTCCTCACATGCACACACATCAGAAAAGAAAATCTCACTGTATAATGAAAGACCAGCAAAATGAACACACACCCACATCACTGTGCTCAACTGGGAGAGAGGGTTGTAATGGTTCCCCACTTCCCCCACCTGTGGTGACTTAGTGCTCCAACGGACTAGAATAGGGCAATCCTCCTCAGAGCAGGTTTTGAGATAAGGAATATGGGTGGGCCCACTCAAGCTGGTACCAGAAGTCCTCATGGAAGAGTGTCAAGAAGCAACACACTTCTGTATCGGGGGCACAGCCTGCCCCGCTGCTGTGATGTGGAAACCCATGTTATCACTAGGGGATGAGGTTAGGCCACATATCAATAAATTGCCCCAATGGCTGTCAGGATGACATCACCAAGATGGTCTCTCCTCACAGGCAATAAATAGGCAGGGAACGGCTCTCATCCCTTGATGAATAAATGGATTAATTGGTCATGATGAACTGAAAGGTAACAGGCAACAGGGTTTCAAAAAGAATATTTAAAAAAGGCCAGTAAACGTGATTGCACCTTGTTTGGCATCCTAGCTGAAAACAACACAGTAGCTGCATTTCTGAGTCAGGTATTCAAATCTCCGCTTCTATCATCTGTCTCTGTGTGCTCTCTGATTTCTTCTCTCTCAACATGCCATAATCTGAGGGCCATGAAACTATGTATATAATTAACAAATTAACTACAAATTAGAAATCTCATAAAAGATGAGCAAGCCTGAAAAGCAATGACATTTCAAGAAACTGCTATGGCAGAACATAATATCTTTGTATTGTTTTATTGTTACAGTGTAAGTCCAGTATGTAACAGGAAGAACTCTCGCTAGGGCGGACTTTATCACCAGATTCTCTCAAAGCCTTGGTGCACACAGTACTAGGCTTCCCCTCATGCCTCATACTGCAGCTCAGTATACATTGATATCCTGTTAAAAAACACAGTATGTTGTGTATCTCTCCTTTATTACACAATGGCTATTGAAGTTCAAGGCACCCGACTGGTTTAAAAAAACAGTAGAAACAATAATATTTCTCAACAATGTCACTGTTGTTGCATAAGCCACCAGAAAGAAAATATTAGTAGAAATCAGCCACTGTACTATAGCAATAAGGCTCTCTGCAGCTGAGTCTTGTTCTCTAACAACATCACCCTTGAAAGATCAAAACATTCTGCTTTGCCTCGTGCTTTGACCCACCTCAGCACTGATGTTATTACTTAAAAATGTATTCTTTGCCATTCCTTTTTGTTTAACATTATAAACAAAATATTTCATTATTTAGCTTTCAGTAGTTCAGCACTTCATTCAGATGAGCTTAACCTGGTGCTATGTAGTCTTGGCAGTTAGGATTTCATCAGTAAATTTATATTATACAATGACTGGCTGTGAACATTCAAAAACATGCATGGTGATTGGTCAGCCCAACTAGTGTGCCCATTGTAAAATCCAGGATATACCAATAGAAAAAAGTCCAGTCATCTGGACTTTGTTCTATTAATATATGCTATGTCATTCTACTTTTCTAGAGCGTTAAAAAAAAAAAAAAAAACGAAAGCAGAGACAGCGGACTTAGCAAAGTAAACCAATAACCTTCGATGTACCACCAACCACTATAAAATGCCAGGGAAGTGGAGATAAATAGTGGTTAGAGGTGCATCGAAAGTTATTTAAAAAAAAGAATAAAGTTTGATATCGGGACAGTTGAGAAGTACGAGAGAGACAGGAAAGAGAAAATAGAAAGAAAATCAAGTAAGTTTCTTTAGTTTTGCATAACCTATCTGATTTTCCTTCTATTTTCTCTGTCCTGTCGCACTCGTACTTCAACTGTCTGGATTTTTTTTAAATAAAGGAAGAAGCAACAGACAGACCTTCCTGTTGCTTCCTTTCCAAAGCACTGATGTACTGCGTAAGCATGGGAACATTAAGTACCATACACATGTGCAGTACATCAAGAAAGCTGCAGGATAAGGAAACTATGTGGAAGAACACCACGGCACCATTATACAAAGACAACAAAGACATTATTTAAGAAAACTAAGTAATTTCTTTCTTAAATAATGTCGTACAATAGCAATAACCCATGGCTGAGTGTGGGTAATGCTGGATTTATCCACACCCAGCCATGGGTTATTGCTATATTTTCCTATATGGAAGACAGCTAAGCCTGACCGATCAATCATATACAAGCACAAAGAATCACAAAGATGTTTACGCACACACACACAAAACAATAATGCTTTCTTTTGTTTTGTTTACATCCATTCAGTTCCAGAAATAACAGTGTTGAGACATGAAAGAAAACATGAAAAACACTGAGCAAAAGATGTAAACATTGTGAAAACTGCATAGGGGGTCTGTTTCTAATTGGTTAGAAGAAAATGTTGTTGGAATATCTGCAATGTATGACATTGAAAGAAGTGAACCAATTTCAAATTTAACATCGACTCTTGGTTATGACCATGACAGTAAAAAACAAAGCAATGCACAGAAGCAAGCAACCTCAGATGCAGGGATGCACTTTATACAAGTGTCCTGCAGAAACATAACACAGCATAGCATAGCAAGGACAGTGCTGTGGGACAAAGTTTTTAAGTTTTATAAAAAATAATCTCTGATGTCAAGTTTAAAATTAGATACAGACAGCTTAAAAACTCAACCCAAAAGAAGGAGTCATAAGATTTGAAATTTCCTAGTAAAAAACTTTTGCTTGTTATTTTGTTGTGGATCAGTTTAGCCCAAAATGTATATTACGTGTGTGCAAAAGCCAGTATCAATGTTATGAAACAAGTTATGTACTCACCATAACGTTCGATGTATATAGTCCATCTCGCCTCACATTCTTACCCGTGGGTTCGGAGCCGAATGTCAGCTCAGACTTGGCCAAAACTTTTTTAGCTCAAAGTCTTTCTATTGGCTGGGCTAAGGTGGTATCCCATGCTGCCCTGCTCTATATCCCCAGATCTAGTTTGCTGCGAACACCAGCACTCATTCTCCATGCATAACACCCAAGGAAAGGAAGAACAAACCAAGAGTGAAGGGAGCTCTGAAACCAGTCCTAACCTCCAGATCCTCCAGGAAGGGGGAAGGGGGGGTAAGTAAGAATGTAAGGCGAGATGGACTACATACAGTGAACGTTATGGTGAGTACATAACTTCTTGATGTTATGTAGTCCAATCTCGCCTACATTCTTACCCGTGGGACAGCGTCCCTAGCACCTAAATCCTGGGAGGCTCAGTGGAAAATACTCCTGAGCACTGTGGAACCAAAGGAAGACCTGCCCCTGGATACCACATCCAACTTGTAATGAGTAACAAAGGTGTGAGGAGATGCCCAAGTAGCCACAGCACAAATATCATCCATAGACAATCTGGCCTGATAGGCTGTAGATGTAGATACAGACCGAGTAGAGTGAGCCTTCACCGGAAACGGTAAATCTTTACCCCCTGAGGAATAAACAAAGGAAATACAGCTGGAGATCCACCTGGACAGAGTGACTTTGGAAACAGGAGACCCCATTCTGTTTTCTGAAAAGGAAACAAACAACTGACCAGATTTTCTGAAGTTTTTCATTCTGTACAGATAAAAATGCAACTGTCTTTGTACATCCAATTGGTGGAATTTGAATTCTGCCTTGTTTGAGAACTGGGGAAAAAACACTGGCAATTCAATGGATTGATTAAGGTTACTGATTGATGCCACTTTGGGAAGAAAGGAGGGGTTCGGTCTAAGAGAAACCTTGTCCTTATGAAAAATCAAGTATGGGGGTTTTATTGATGGAGCTTGAATCTCTGAAATGCGTCTGGCTGACGTGATGGCTACTAAAAAGACAGTCTTCCAGGTCAAGAATTTTAAATCACAAGTAGCTGCAGATTCAAAGGGTGATGAAGTAAGAGCCTGTAGAACAAAGTTTAAATCCCGAGGCATGACAGGTTCCGATACCGGAGGACGAAGTAACAGAGTGCCCTTCAGGAAAGCCTTACAGAGTCTATGAACCATCAGACTAGGCTCATTCGCGATATGAAAGGTAGAAATCGCCACCAATTGGACTTTAATGGTGGCAGCCGCTGAGTCCTGGTGAAAAAGCATAGACAAGAACTCCAAAACAGATGAAATTGCAGCCGTGTAAGGGTCAATCCCTTGGGTATGAGCCCAAATTGAAAATCTCTTTCATTTGCTGGAATACATCTTCCTGGTCGAGGGCTTATGAGAGGAAGATAAAATATGAACTACCTCCGGCAAAAAATGATGAAGCCTAACTAATGACATAAGTGGAGTAGCCAGGCTGTCAACCGGAGGGTCCGCAGAGAGGTATGGAGTTGCCCTGACATGTGTGTCAGTAAGTCTGGTTGTGGGTCCAGAATCCAAGGAGCGTCCACGAGGTAGGGATGGAGAAAGGGGAACCAAAAATGACGAGGCCAGTGTGGGGCAATCAGAATCATTCTGCTTCCCAAGGATTGTGCTTTCTGAATAACCTTTGACAGCAAGGGGACCGGAGGGAAGGCATATAGTAGACCGGAGGGCCAATCGTGGACTAGAGCGTCCCTGGGTGACTCCCCGAGGGGGGATCAACGTGAAGTAGCTGCTGCATTTGGCATTGAGGGGGCTGGCAAAAAGGTCGCAGCAAGGCTGACCCCACCTGCAGAAGATCTGTTCCACAACTTGACAGTTCAGGGACCACTATTCGTAAGGCATCAGAACAGCTCTGCTTAGCCTGTCTGCGATCACGTTGGACTTCCCTGGAATGTGCGTTGTCACCAGAAAACATTGGGAAGACACTGCCCACTGCCACACTCACATGGCCTCTCTGCACAGAGGATATGACTTGGTTCCTCCCTGTTTGTTCAGATACCACACCACTGACATATTGTCCGAGTGGATTGCAATAGTCCCGAGAGGAAGAAAGCTCTGAAGTGCCTGTAACGCAGGTAGCATGGCTCTCATCTCCAGGACATTGATATGCAGATGCATCTTGTGCTCTTGCCATGTGCCTTGGACTGTCCTGCCTAGATAATGTCCCCCCCACCCCATCTGGGAGGCATCCAAGGTCACTGTGGCAATAGGGGACGCCGGAACGAAGGGCTTTCCTGTGACCAGATTGTCGGTGCAAAGCCACCAACTAAGATCCTGTTTGCACCTGTCCGTAAGTAGAATAGGGTGAGAAAGTGGAAGACATTGAAGAGACCACTGGGCAAAGAGAAGCCACTGAAGGAGTCTCATATGTAACCTTGCTAGAGGGACTAACATAATTGTCACAGCCATAGTCCCCAACAGTTGGAGAACCCATCTTGCCTTCGCTCTTCTCAGAGGGAGCAGGGCGTGAACTTGCTGTTGTAGGGCTCTGATTCTTTCCTGTGGTAGAAACGCCAGCATGAGAACGGTGTCTAGTTCTGCACCTATAAAAATGACATGCTGTGAGGGCAACAAGGCAGATTTTTCCCAGTTCAATGTTATGCCCAACTGTTGACACAGATATATAGTGGCGTCCCTGGTCTGAATTAGTAGATGCCTGGTGGTGGCAGTGAGGAGACAGTTGTCCAGACATGGAAACACTTGGAATCCTTGACGTCTCGAGTGAGCAGTCACCACTGCCATGCATTTGGTGAACACCTTGGGGGCTGTGGTGAGACCAAAGGGCAGGGCTCAAAACTGAAAATAACTGGCTCCCAGCCGGAAGCGTAGGTGACTCCTGGATGACCTGTCCATTTTGATGTGGTAGTAAGCATCCTTGAGATCGATGGAACACATCCATACTTCTTTTCCCAACAATGGGAGAATAGACTGCAATGTGACCATTCGGAACTTGAACTTTTGTACATAGTTGTTCAATCGGCTGAGATATAATATGGGTCTCAGGTCCCCTGTTCTTTTCGGCACCAAAAAGAATCTTGAGTAAGTCCCTAATCCGATCTGGTCTGAGGGGACTTGTTGGATGGCTCCTTTTTCTAGCAGCTTTGAAATTTCTAAAGCTGCGTAATCCCTTTGATTGGGTGGAACATCTGGGATTTTTCTGACTGGAGGGGGGTCTGACGAAAAGGGAATGACATAACCTCCAGAAATTATTTGTAAAACCCATTGGTCCTGGGTGATGTCTTGCCAGGCCTCTGGGTATAACGAGATTCGACCCCCGACTGGCTCCGCAAATGCACAGTCGTGCCCTCCCATCAGGAGCGATGGTTGGGAGAACCGCGAAAGGAATTGCGGTCTCCTGAGTTGCAGGGGCCTCCTCTGCCTCTAGGGCGGCATCTCCCTGAATACCCCCCCGCCTCCTCTGCCTCTGGAGGGGGGCTCACCTTGTGCACCAGGAAAAAACCTCTGTGATTTCTTGAACCACATTTTTCCACCCCTCTGGGCCTTGGGATAAGGCCAAGAGGGAAGGGAAAAACGGACTCCTACAGCAGAAAGAGTTTTTCCCTCCTGCTCGCACCTGGTGAGGGTGTCTTTCACCTTGGTTCCGAACAAAGAGGAATCATCAAAGGGGGCGTCAATAAATGAAGACTTGAAGGCCTCCGCGAAATGACAACGGCGCATCCAGGCCTGTCTCCTAAGGGCGACTCCTGAACTTGCTGCCCTACTCGCTCCTTCGGCTGCATATGAAATCAGCCTCATGGAGGAGTTAACGATGGAATTGAGGGTAGACATCTGGGTGTTAACCGTCTGGGTCACCGCCTCAGAAACATTACCCATGAGAGCATCTCCAAGCTCCTTGAGAAGATCTCGCTGGAGCCGTGTAAAGTGAGATAAATAATTCAGTGACCGTAAGGTAAAGGTCGCTGAAGAGATGGTACACTTCCCATACTGGTCCATGGTCCTAGACTCCTTGTTAGGAGGATGAACGATGGAAGAAGTCTCGGCTAATTCCTTCTGAGTGGCCGCTGCCACCACCATGGCATCCACAGGGACTCCCTTGGACAAAAATTCCTTCCCCGGGGGAGCAGACAGAAATTTATTGGGTCTCATGGGGACTGGTTCCACAGAGTCAAGGTTCTCCCACACCCTTCGACAAATCAAATCCAGGAGCTCGAAGGGTGGAGACACCCAGGAGGCGGAGGGCTGAGCACCGAAGGCCTTCAGGAAGACCGACTCCTCGGAGGGGGCTTTGGACGGCCAGTCACCTCTTTGTTTCAAGATCTCTAGGATGTCAGAGAAAGAAACATCCTCAGAAGATGACTTCGGGGACCCCTCCGATTCCTCGAGGTCAGTATCTGAGGTGAAAGACTCATCCTGGGAGTCTATGTGCTTCCTCTTGCACGTTTTCTTTCTAGGGGGCTCCTCAGGCAAGCACTCTGAGGGGCCCTCAGAAACTTGGGGCCCACTCATGGGGGTACCCTGAGGCCTTGGGGCTCCGCTGTCTAAAGATAGTTGGTGATCAGAGACCCGCACCGGAGTGGGATGGGACAGAATGACCAACCCGCATGATTTCGCTGACGATCTGGCCAGTGCACTCCGCATTGCCTCAAGAACTGGTCCCCCTGAGTCAGAGAAGTGACCAACCTCCGAAGCCACAACAGGAGTCTGACTTCCCTGCACCGAGGCACCGAGAGGGAGACTAGGAACCGAGAGATGTCCAGAAGCCTCTCCCTCGGGTCCGACTGAAGAATCCAGAGTCCTGAATCCCATGGACGGCACCGACGGGGTCTGAGCTGATGTCGGCACCGATAAGCCAGGAGGGGCCATCGGAACCGACCTGGAGACATCACACGGAGCCGAGCACTCCAAAGGCTGGGATGCGCTTGGAGGAGGAAGTATCAAAGTAGGCTGCAGGATGGGCTCCGGAGCCGACTGGGATGGAGCCGAGAACAAATTTGCCAAGACCGGTGACCGAAGGAGACTCTGCACCACTCTATCGACGTCCACATCCGATAATGTCCTGGAGGATTTGAAGGACAGGGAGGGAGATTGAGACCTCCTCTCAGGTGATACTTGCCTAATACTAGGCGATCAGCTCCGAATAGGTTCCAAAATGATTGGAGCCAACACCGGTTCCATCACCACTGACACTTCCTGCGGCCCTGAGGACGGTGGAGCCAAGGATGTTGAAGCTGATTTCGCTATTTTCTCCGGTGGCTCCGAGGAGACTGAAGGAGCCAGAGACCTCTTTTTTGATTTTGTGGTTTTAGCTTTAGAGCTGGAAGCAGTTTCCAGACCCTCTTCGAAGGAGGGTTTCAGAAGTCCCTTCAAAAATCAACTTATTATTTCTTTCCTGAAGGACCCTAGGACTAAATGCATGACAGAAGCTGCATGACTCCTGGAGATGGATTGCTCCCAGACGATATACACAGACAGAATATCCATCGTTAATGGACATTTTATAGCCACATTTTGAGCATTTCTTGAAGCCCGAGGGCTTGTGCTCCTTAGAATCTTTAGACATCGTAACCAACTACCACCAATCACCAAGACAAAAAATTACAGGTATGGTACCAACTGGAAAAAACGGTCACAGACTTGCACCACACTTAGGGCGGGAAAAAAACTACCACTAACCAAAAAACTCTAACGAATGATCCTCTGACACACACAAGAGCGGGATTAGGACTAAAACCTCTAATTTAAACGGCTTTAGACCAGAAAGTTTATAACACAGGGAAGCAAGGGGACAGACTAGGCCCTCTAACTGAAACGGGACTAGCCCGTTGGAACAGCTAGCGGGATACCACAGAAACAATCACACACAACTTTTTCACAAAATAATACCAAACGAACAATAGCTATTAAAATAGCTTTTTGTTTGCAATAAATTCTCTCAAGAAGAAGAAAAAAGGGTACTTGGCCACAGCCAAGAGCGAAACCACGTCTGAGCTACATGAGCGGCAAACAAGATCTGGGGATATAGAGCAGAGCAGCATGGGATACCATCTTAGCCCAGCCAATAGAAAGACTTCGAGCTAGAAAAGTTTTGGCAGAGTCGGAGCCGACATTGGGCTCCGAACCCATGGGTAAGAATGTAGGCGAGACTGGACTACATAACATCAGATATTCTACTAAGCCTTACCAACGCAATCATTACAGAGTGTTGGGAAGTCATAGTATCTATGTATTGAATCAGCAAGAGCATATCACAACCATGGCCTGTGCTGAAATAACTGAAGCTTGCAGGCTACTACTTCCTGTCACAGGGAAATCTTAAGAGCAAGGATCTCAAACTTGGATAATATTTTTTAAACAAAAAAAAAGCATCTTTATTGAATTACCAAATATGACACAGGCAATCATACATTTATATAAATGAAAACACACTGACATATTTTCAGTTGCAAATAGTATATATCCCATATAACCTTCTATACAGTCACTGTCAGTTGAATATTACATAGCCCATTCAATTCCTGCCTTCCCTTAAACCTCATTCCTTTTCCAAAATATTATTCTGCATATACTGTTCTAACAATTCCCATTTTTCTATATAATTTTCTCCTGCCCTTTTCTAAAGATCCCACTTACATTTATTTTGTTATTATAGTCACTACTTTCAATATAGTTGGTTTAGACTTTGACTCTTTGACAGATTCTGTAAAACAGCTCATCAGTTTGCTTACTCAGTATCTCTGACAGAATAGTCTGCAGGGAATTTGTAATGTCTGCCAGCTCATTATACTCCCCAAAAATATATTTCCCAACTGTATCTGACTTCCCCATCACACCTCCAACATTTGCAATCTACCGCATGAAAAAATCCTTGGGAGTCTCCTTGGAGTATACAAATACCTGTGTAAACACCTTCAAGCAAAAATCCTAAATCTTCTAGACTTTGTTGCATATTTGGGACCCATACATATATCCTCCCATTGTTTCTTTGTGAATTGCTTATACAGTCTATCTTCCCAATCCTTTTTAATCTCCACTCATTGGTTCCTATAGTTATTTAAGCAATAACCCACGCCTGGGTGTGGGTAATGCTGGATTTACCCATGGTTGGTGTGGTTTGGTCACAAGGGCAAAGCCCGAGTAGCCAAACAAAGACAACTGTGGATAAATCCAGCATTCCCACACCCAGAAGTGGGTTATTGCTATTATACAATGACATTAGTTAAGAAAAAAATACTTACTTTTCTTAAATAATGGCATTGTATAATGCCTCCGTGCTGCCTTTCCGCAGCTGTCCGGTATCCTGGAGCAGTTCTGATGTACTGCCATGCGTATGCTTATGCAGTACATCAGAGCTGTGTGTAGAGGAAGAAAAGGGGAAAGGAAGATCTCCACTGCTTTTTTAAAGTTTTCTCGCTATGTTAAACGAGTTTAACATAGCGAGATATCTTTAAAAAAAGCAAAGGAGAAAGGAAGCTCTCCGTTCCCTTTTTTAAAGCTGTCTCACTATGTTAAATGAGTTTAACATAGCGAGACAACTTTAAAAAAGGGAACGGAGAAAGGAAAATCTCTGTTGCTTTTTTTTTTTTTTTTTTTTTTTTTTTTTAAGATATCTCGCTATGTTAAACGGAGCTCTTTCGTTCTCCGTTGCTGCCTAACACAAAAAAAAGTAAAAACATACTAATGAAAAAAGTCCAGGCGACCGGACCTTTTTCCATTAGTATAAGTCTGATTTACAACAGACACTCTGACAAATCAGCACGCACATTCTGGAATATTAATGGGGAGGGGGTCATTGTATAATGTGCAATATTTAATATGCCCTTCTAATTATTCCTTTTTAACAGCTAGGTTCTATTCTACATTATACTAAAAACTCTACCAGTGCTTTTCTTTCACTTAGGATCCCCTTATTTCTTTCTCTTTGCCTGCACTCTAATATCAATCCTTGATAGGGAATGCAGTATCTAGCCTGCAGTCCAAATGTATTATTGCCCCCTTCTCATTCTATTACCATTGCCTTTCTAGTTATTTGCTCCCAATACCTTTGATCCTTTGGCAGTTTTCTCCAGTAAACTCCAGCTCCCTCTTGCCTATTCTCTGTACTCCTAAATTGCACTCAACCCTACAGGTATAATCTCCTTTCTCCACTCGTGTATTGGCTTAGTTCATAGAATACTTTCTGCTACTTTATGAATATAATAATCTTTATAGCTATTGTTATTCTCCATAAGGATTAGTATCCAAAATCTCAGTCTCTCCTTATTTCTAGAGCCCCCCCGCCACAGTTTCATCATCCCTTTCCACTTTGAATTATAGCTTTCTGCTTGTGCTATGCATAGGATACTTAACTGTGTAGCTCTGAAATATCCCTTCAAATTAGGGAATCCCAAACCACCTTGATCTATTGGAAAAAAATCAACTTATCCCACTTGGGTCTTGCCCTCTTCCACTCCCAGATAAAATTCTTCAGCTCTATTAATTGCTATCCACAACTTCTCCACTGGTTGATAAAATGTGCCTGACCTGTGTATAAAAATAAAGGGACTAAAAACATTTTCACTGCTTCTATCTTGCTATCCATAAAACTTGCAGTTTCTCAGTTTTTGCATAATCTTTTTAGTCTCTTCCCACATATCCTTAGCTACCATAGTAGAATCTTTTTTTAATTCATACTAATAAGTACTTCATTTTATCTTGTCCCCATAATATGGCCATTGCTGAACCAATGTGTGTGTGGGTACATAGTTTACAGCTACTGTCATTGTTTTATCTTTATTAATTTTGTATACTGAAAAGACTAGAAACTGTCTCGGAATGTTCCATAAACTGAAATGTCCTTTTCTGGTTTTATCAGGTATAAAATAATATCATCTGCAAATAAAGCCAACTTTTCTAGATTACCATACCAATTATATCCTTGAATTTTTGAGTCCCTTATTTTGCCTAAATATATAAATATAATGCAAACGACAAAGGGGAAAGAGGACACCCCTGCCTGGTTCATTTGTTCAAACAGAACTTATCAGAGAAGACCCTTCCACAAACTAAGCTTTGCCTCAGATCCATCATATATCCTACTAATTAACCATATTATTGTGTTAAGGATTGCAAATGCTTCCACTGCCCTACTCATAAAATCCCAGATTACTCTGTTAAATGTTTTATCTACATCAACACCCACTAACAATGGTGGTATTTACTTGCATCCTGCCGCCCCCTCTGGATCATCATTGCTCTAACAATACTGTCAAATGTTTGCCTCCCCTCCACAAAACCACACGGATCCATATCTAACAATTTTGGCAACACCTTTGCCATTTTTGTAGTCATTATACACAATACTTTATAATCATAATGGCCCATTTCGATTCTAAAACAATGAAGATGGATCTGATGGGTCTTTAGCATCTTTAGGTATTATAGCCACCATAGCTGCTTTCTTCTAGGATGTTGGTGCGTCTCCTTTTAAAATATCGTTAAACAAATCCTTCCAGATCTTTATCACTTTCTCTGCTAGCTTCCAAACTTCCAAAAGAATATCATCTATTCCTAGAGACTTTCCAGTAGACTGGTTATACATTACCATTTTTATCTCATCTCTTCCTATTGTAACTGTTAAGAATTGAGCCTCATCTACCTCTAACCTTGGTATATTTAGTTTTTCCATAAATATTAACATTTGTACTTTTTCCTGACGTTCATATTTCTCTGCTTTATACAGATTTTCATAAAATTTCCAAAATATTTCTAATACCTCTACAAGATCTCTGGTTATTTTACTATTATAGGCTCCACAACCTTGTCAACCCTTTCTACCTTCTGTTTTCTGAGCCATTGTGATAAAAGAGTTTGTCATCTGGAGTTATCAAAAAACAAAAAATAGTTGCTTAAGAACAATCTTTCTAAACTCATGCATATTATCCAGGTAGTCCCTTATTTTCTCTATCACTCTGCAGTTGTGACCCTTCTTGTTCTATGAGATTCTCCTTATTCTGCATTACTTTAACCTTTGTCAGTTTGTCTAAATAATTCTTGTTATTTTTTGACCATATCTCTCTTCTTTTATTTCTACCCTACTTTTGAACTCCATTTTCATTTAATCCCATTCTGTTGATTTATTTTCTGAGGAAATTTCTGTCTTTCCTAATAATCCCTGAATAATGCCCACTACTCATTCCTTAAACTCCTCTCTGTTTAACAGATAGGTGGGGAAGCACCAGTGTCTCATTTTTACTTTATTACCCCACATTTTTATTTTAGTTTTCATTGACGTGATCTGAAATATTGCATAGATGTGCATCAAAGCTTTCAATTAAATATACATGTTTCTGTGAAATATAATTTATGTCTAGTCCAGCCCAGTTTTTGTACCTTGGAGAATAATATGTAAAGTCTCTCTATGTGCTCCTACTACAGAGTATTTTCATAAATGTATTTAAATATCTATGCCTCTTTTGTTATATTTTTCCTTCCACCAACCCATACATCCCCACTGTTTCAAATAAAATTTTAGTCTCCACCCATTAGTAATATTCCCTCCTAAAAGCGGATTATTTCTTCCAGAATTTTCTTAAGCTCCACTGTAGCAGTTTTAGGTTAAATATAAATGCATGCAAGCGTAATCCTCCTCTTTTGCCAGTAACTCCCTACGACTACAAATCTACCATTATCTTTTTTCCTCTTCTATCACTACTGGTGGTCCTGTAGCAATCAATATTAATACTCCCCTTTTCCTTTGTCCCAGATATTCTACTAAATAACATCCTGAAATCCTTTTATCAAATTCACATTTTCATTTCTTTCCAAATGTGTCTCCTGTAGCACAGATATTTGCACTTTGCATTTTAACATAGTTCATTATTCTTTCTTTTTTGTATATACCTGTCAGACCATTCACATTCAAAGACAAAATGGAAAGTGTTGCCATTATAAGTTATTCCCAACTGTTATGTATAACAGCTTTTTCTTAAATGTCTAGTTTCAGCATTTGTGTTTCATGCATACACTAATGTTTGGGAGGTTGACCTTTTATACAGTTGTTTCTCATCATATCCATTTGAACCTTTGTCACATCTTAAAAGACTTTTTGTTTTAATGCAAACTCTCAAAAAAAAAAAAGAAAAAGCTAAAACGCTCCCATAATCTATTAACACAATACAAACACACAAAACTATATACATCTTCAAATGATAAAGTGTAACCCCTCCTAATAGTTGCAATTGTCCAAAATTGACAGCTACACTCGCATGCTTTAACTGACCTAGAATGGTTATCCATGCTAAGATGCATAATACAGCCCGTGCTTTTACTTACAGTAAGTGCTATCCGTTTTTGTCTTACCTTTATACCTTTTCCAGATGTAGAAAACAACTTGAATGCTTTCAGAAAACATCTTTTAGCCATTGAAAGAAAGTATTGTGTTTTCCTCTTATTAGCTTGTCCCCATAGAAACAAGAGAACCAGATACACAGCTGCCTTAAATACAAGCTTTTCATGTTGCACTATGAACATTGGCTAAAGGAAAACTTTTCATTACATTCAGTGTTCTTTTGTTTACTTGCTTCCACTTAAAACATGCTGTTAGATCAACCCAGGGGCCTTAATCTAGTCAATCCCCTAAGTAAAAGTAAGAAAAAACACATCCATTTTACTTGTATTATGATCTTTATACTTTTTGAACCCATCCTTCATGTCAACAACCCAAGATTACAGTCTATTATCTTAAACATGTTTTTGTCTAGGCTTGCTTTCTTTTTTTCTCTCTCTCTCTCTCTCTCTCAGCGCCTACATTTCTTAACACTAAAGAAATAAAGGAAAAAAGGACACCTGTTTACCTGTTTAGTATCCCTATAACACACAAAAAAAACTGACAAGGCTTTACTATATAACATGGAGTACATGCCATGTTTTACAAAAATACTGTTAAGAACAAATATTTGTTTACTTACAGTTCCCTCTTTCCTTCCTCTTCCCCCCTCCTTAATGTTCTTCACAGTATTAATGAGCAGCATCATACCCAGCCAGCCTTTTTTTCACTTCGACCTCTGATTTTTGCAGTTTTATCAGCTCATCTTAACATCTGTTTAAAGCTTCTTCCATTTTCCACTGTTTTATTTGAGTTGATATACTCCTTCAGTATTTCATTTATTTTAATCAGCTCTGAGTACACTTGACTTATTTTTCCTCTAGATTACTGGAAGCCATGTCTTGTACCAAAGTTGGAGCTTGAAATGCCTTTTGCTGAACAGCTGCAGGATTCTTCCCAGCCAGTGTTTTCTCCTCACCTTTTGTGGTTGATTTTCTTTCATGTTCTCTAAATTTCTTCTTTGCTGGCATCCAGGCAGTGCATTTGCTAGTTAGTAACGGAAATTTACCCAAAAAGACAAATTCACTGGTTCTCTTTTCTGAGTTTCTGTTTTCACACTGAGAAAGCTATAATGAAACTGTTACTCAGTGTGCAGCCATCTTGGAAGTTGATCAAACTTGGATCACATTGGTGCCAAATGCAACCCTCCCCATTTGCCTGTGGTCCACAACTCCCCACTTATTCATTCAACAGGGAATGCAAAGTTTCTTCCTTTGGGGGAGGGGCAATAAGGAAAATTGCACTCTTGGGAGCAGGGGTGTGGCAAGAAAGTTATATATTGTACTCAGACCTTATGCTGTTGCTGCCACCACCCCACCCACCCATCATTTATAAAAATGTAATCAGCTCTCAAAATGCTGACATATACACATCAGAAACAGACTATTTTCAGTTGTTGTCTTTTGTAACCATAAAAAGGGCTATTTTAGATGCACATTTTTCTTAGGAAAGCATGCTTTGTCTAGTAAAGTAGAGCTGTCAATAGCTAAGACAGTTCTAAGCAATTATGTACCATTTGAGCTATAACAAATTTTATCAGAGTTCAGAAAAAAGTACTCACTTGAGTACAGTGAGTATGCCTACCTACACCCATGCTTGGGGTTACAGTACAGGAATCTCACATTAGTTTGCTTGCATTTATCAAACAAAACCTCAAGTTTGTTGTTGATACATTTGCAATTTTTACTGATACCAATGTCATGAGCTTGTACCCATTTCCTGAACATACTATACTTGTCTTTTTACTGCTCATACATCATAAGGAATATATCAAAGATAAACACTGCACCTATCATTCTACTCTGATAAACTGGCAGATAGGAGCATTGTAAAATGAAGTTATCAAACAGCCCTCTTCCACTGTAAAATAATTTGGTACAGGGCCTAGCATCTTAACATGGAGTCTTATCCATGGGACCTATTTGAATAGGATTTAGCACATTGACTGCTGTTTATGCTGTCACTAGTCAGACTTAAAACAATATGAACAAAGGTCAGGGAACACTGACACATGATTTTTTTCTGTAGCATAAGACTGTAATCTACTGTTGCAAATGCAACTGTGGAGTGTCACTAACTGGTTCTAAAACGACCTTCCCAATAGGCTCTACGAAGACTGTACAAGTGAAACACTCTACACTATAGAATACAAAAACTGTAGTATTTCTCAGGGGGTCCATATAAGGATTCAACCTCTTCTCCATATTTACCAACAGCCTAAAACAAGATCTTCCCTCATAAAATGTAACAATATATGCCAGCAATCTGCTTTTCCTCAACTCGGCTATCAAATTGGACAGCCTTCAACACAAGCCCCAAAATGAATTCATTGCACTCTGGTATTGGACAGCACAAACTAGTAATAAATTCTTCTAGATAAACAGTTATGACTTTTGGCACAATAGAAAAGTTAGCTCATGTCTCACTAATCAATATAATACTCCCACTTACATTATACATTAACTAAAAGTATTTGGGCATGTAGCTAGATACCACCTTATTCTTCAGATGCTAGTCACAACTGAAACTGCTACAAAGTTTCAAATCTAATAGCATACGAAGTCATGAAAGCTCTTGCCATAAAAGTATTAATACCACAATCTTTATTCGGTTACATTCGTTAACCATCATAAAACTGTGAATAAGACATGTATGCAATAAGGCATGAGGGGATGTGCCTGGTACAGAAATTACCCGCACACCCAGTGAAGCTGTGAGGCTGAAACCCAAGGGGTGAGCGCCTTACAACACCTTGGCATGTGGAAATATCTGTATCATGTATACTCCAGAGTGCATTACTGCACTTATAAAATGGATACCTGACCTGTACTTTTTGACATTTGAATTTCACATTTAGTAATTTATGTATGCTGAGTAGATGTTTTGTAGTGTATTATCGTGCAAAATTGCCCCTCCTCCCATTTTAACTAACAGATGGCTGTGCAGAGTTATAACTGTATCTGTGTAACATCTTGGTCTTAAATTTTCAGGGTAGTAACTTAAGGGACTTTCCTGTCAAACTTGTGTCCAACTTAACAGTCATGTCCAGTTGCACAGTCCTGGCACTAATGCTACACAATACCACAAATACGTTCTGGCAAGTGAATAGAGTCCAGATAATGAGACTATTATTAGCTTCACAAACATGTAGACTGCCTTCCAGTAACACAGCCTCAAAATATTCACAAAAATCATAATTTTGGTAGCAACGTCAAGAACTGAAAGACACATACATGCAAGCAGTATGACCCCATCCCCCGACCATTTTTTTAAGTTGCTTTAGCTGATGATATGCATGTTATACCCTAAAATATTCAAAAGTGTAATCATTTGGCGGAAACTCCCACAAACTGGGGGAGGGGGGAACTATTAAGCAATAATGCTTGCCTATCCCCATCATTTTTAAGTTGGTTTAGCTAATGGTATAATTATTGCAAGACATTTTACTTTTTTTTGCATATTTGACTAGTTGCAACTCGGCACGTAAAAATCTACTGCCAATCATTAGCGGACCGGAGTTCCACTGTGGCGACCCCTAACCAGGAAAAGCCGAAAGACACAACAACAACATAGACATGTAAAACTACTAGCGCACAATAGAATTAAAATAAATTTGACATGGCAGCTTAACGAGTTTCATAATAAAAAATTAGACAGTTTAACATTCTCAAAAGCAGGCAGATCCAATACCTTCTAAATTATTATATCAACTATGCCATCCTGCTCTGGCCACCAACAAAAAGCTTCATGTACTAAAAAAAATATGAACTCCTGACCCTTAGCTGTCACCCATGAGATACTGGAACAAGTCACAGTCTTATTAATGATCCAAGGGACACCCAAATCTTTCATCAGAAAAAAAAAAAGGGGTGTTGCTAAAAATAGCTACTGAAACTGACACTACGTTTTGTGACACTGAGAAACAGGGTGGCAATACAGCTCAGAGGACCAAAACGCTGAGCTGCTAATTAGCTTTCTCCTACAGTCCTAGGTGTGAAGCTCTCAGACTCTAGGGGAATAGTAAATGTCTTCAAGAAAAATCTCTAAAGTAAGCCCTGCAAAAGACACTTGGGCCACATAGATCTGTATGGCTAACAAGCGAATATAAATAAATACAAGCACATAGGTACTTATTAGGTTATAGATCTTTGAGGCTATAAGAAGCTTACAAAGGGAATGCAAAGCTAGTTTTGTTTGCCATTGCATTTTGTGTATGAATAACACAGAGGTAGGCAGAACAAGTTGGGGCATTTACTTATTTTTATATACAAGGGACATGACAGACTTCCTATTTTTCTATACTTCTGGTGAGGTAACTGCAGAGTTAAAACACAGATGTGAATTCTTCCAACAGTGACACCACTAGCAAGAAGCAGAATTCAACAGGATGATTTCTGCCAAACAAGAAGTGTCAACTCTATGAAAAACTCTTACAGACACATTTCTCTCAGGACATAATGCAGTTAAGTTAGTTCCAGCACTGGCAAGAAGCTCAGTAACGAAGATTCAAATAAGGACTAACAAACCCGAATTCCTAACATTAGGCAGCAGTTGATTAACTCTGCGATTGACTGCAACTTTGGGGGCTCCATTACTCTGACACTCTGCTTATTTGCCTAGCTCCCACACTCTTAGATGTCCCCTTCCGGAGAGGATGATGAAGGTGCTGCTTGTGCTCTTCCACAACAAATTTACATGCATAATTCTTAGCCGCAAGGTCTAGCAAGAATGCAAGGAGTGTTCTCCATCTTACTCAGACTTGACTATTACATATCTTCTACCAACTACTTCTGTATGGGAAGTACAGTTCCAAACGCTACTAAAGATCCACCTAAAGGGTAATTGGCTATGTTCTTGCTCCTTACCTGGTTGAACTTTGTCAGCTAACCTTCCTTCCCCACACTTTATCAATTTAATTTCTTCTTATACTGCTTATGTGCATATAAAATTTGTCTAACTAAGTTTTGGCTCAACTTTCTTGTCACCTCACATCCTTTTTTCCGTCAATCTTATCTACTCCAACCTATATCTCTGATGTACATATAAACTCTCGACAAGTTAACTAAGTTTCTTAAATGTAATTTACAAGCATTTATCTAATCGGTATTCCACTGTATTTAATGCTTAACTTATGTTCTGTACAACTATTTCTGACCTGCTAAATTTTTGTAATGGGTTACTATGTGATGCCATGATGTTTTATGTGGAGCTTTTCTCCCCGTGCCTCCGCTGAAAATGGGCATCTAGCCCAGTTGGACTCCCCCGGTAAACAAATGTTAAATAAATAAAACTCCTTTAAGTTTGTCTTCAGTGGAATAGATGATTGATCAGAGCTAATAGGAGGTATCAAGCTGTCATAGAATGGCAGTCCAGTCTTCATTTTCTTATTAATGCAGTTCTGCATAATGGATACAGTGGACCACTCGACTGGCATGCATAAGAAAGATGGTCTCTCAGTGATTCATTTTTGAGAGGGTGGAAAATGGAGTGTTTAAAGAAACGTAGCCTAAACACTCACTCCAGCTGAGTTGTCTACTCACCCATTTAGAGACTTCATAAGGATCAGCTTGCAAGGGCCATACATTACATGCTCATGGGACACACGACTACAGGGCCAAAAGTGTGATTCCACTGCCGAAGAGGCAATAGTTCTTTGAAAACATCTATCTGTCTATCTCTGCCATTTCTACAATGCAGAAACATGCTGAATGGGCACAGAGGTGTTTTCGCAGTAATAAAACATTATGTTAATTCTTTACATGATACAACTAAATTATTTGGCACAGGAAAGAGTGGTTTACCAGTTAATAGCTACACATTATCTCATCCTTGTGAAATCACACTGTGCAATGAACAGCAATTTTAAAACATTTCTGCTACCCAGTCATCCTGCTACTTGTTTATTTAATTATTAAATGACTTGCTTGTTTGATCAAACCCAGTGGCATGATTTTCTCCCACTACACAGACTCACAAAGCAGTTATACAAAGTATCATCTCATCATACAATCATCATTAAAAAGAAGCTCTGAAGGTACTACACTGACAAAGTTAAGCACATATGCTATTAAAACATCATCACACATGTACTGTAAACTTCACTAATGCATAAATTGTACTCCGAAAGGATATACTTACATCTTAAGCATTAGCAAATGCTAATTACACAAGCTTAGGAAAGCAGACAATAAGAAGAAAGGCATACCAGCTTGTACGGGAGCAGAAAAACAAGAGTCACCAAATAAGAGTGGGAAGGAAATACTGAGCAGCAGTATAATCTGTGTGCAGAGAAGAGCACCAAAAGTAACTCGATCTTCAGGGAAAGCATGAAGTTATAAGGGAAGCAGTGGTATCTGCTTATCTTTGCTCTCAGCTCTGGTAGAGGGAACAGTCAGGGTAACAGAGTTGGGCGGAAGAATCCATTGCAACAATGAAGGCAAGATAAATTTATCAGAAAAGTCACACCCTACCCAGAGTACTAACTATGCATCTTTTTCCAGATGGTAATTCTTGACTCTGCCTTTAACGATAAGTGGCTTCCCAAACAATGCTATCTTGAGAGGCTCTGCCACTATACCTTGGGCTCTTCAATAAAAAGAAACACTAAAGTGTGACCAATTGTGATGACCCTCCACTGCCAACTAGTAATCAAGGACCCTCAATCCTCACCACTGGCAAAAGTGGGATGTACACTGAGAGGATGACAAGTACATATATAATATTTCCAGATGCAGCTCTCTGCATCAAGTGCAATTTCTCTTAAGAGCACATAGAGACCACAAACAGTCCGGGGCTGGTTTCTCCCTCTTCCTCCAGATCCCCAGTAAGACTCGCCTTGGTCACTAAGCTGAGATCTCAGTTCTATAGGTGGGCCAGTGGGAAGACCTTCAGCACCCTCTCTGTCCAACCAGTGCTTCGTGTCCCTGCCCAAGTAGCTGACAGACACACACACACTTGGGAAAGGCTGCCCAGACTACAAGGTAGTTTCTACTGCCACCAGTCACTCCTTATCAGCTACTTTAAGTCCCTTAACAAAGAGTGTCCAATCTTATTGTGTAATATTAATACCAATACAAATGGTAATTTGGACCAAAAGCAAGGCTATTAGGAGTAGTCCACACAGTGTCACCAAATAAATATGCAAGTACTCTCAAAACTTAAGTATCTCTACACAGATCAGCCACAATAAAACATTTAAATATATTTAATAATAAACAATAAAAGAACAAAATACTAAATATACATTCACAGCAACATCAGAGTTCAAAACCACAGGAAATATTTAAAACACTGCAGTACAGGCTCACAAATAAAGAAAAACATCTAAACTAAACTTTGCTATATTCCTGACTGTATCAAAGAAAATTATACTGTTCCCTAGAAACTTACTTCATTGGAGCAAGGTAGATGATGTGGTGAAATGGTTCTTGTTGTCAGGTCCAAGACAAAATACTGAATGTTCTCTCTCACTAAGAAACTTCTCAAATTAATATCTAAAATATTACTGCAGAGACAGCTTGTAGAATGACATAATTTTTTGGTCATCTGACTTCTAGTTCCCGGGCCAAAACCCCCATTGCTAGAAGCTGGCAGCATTTAGCATCTACCTGTAAAAATATACAGACAAGGGCTTTTCCTTAGATCTTTGGTAGATTCTGGAAAACAATTGCATTTCTTCATGCTTCAAAAGTAGCAAGTCCTACCTGACTTTCTACACCTCATCACATGACTAAAACTTGTAAAGAAATTAATACAAAAGCTGTTATAAAAGCAGAAATGTAGTCACATATATTGAATTGAAACTGACAACTGATGTAACAATACAGCATGGATTAGCACTGAACTGTCATGAGCTGTATGACTATTGCATACTTTCTATTACTGTTTGTTGGAATACATTTAGACCTGTATATTATAGAAAGAGTTAATTTGCAAACATCATGCAGCGGTAGCATTGTTGCCTCACAGCAAGAGGTTCTCCCGTTCGATTCTCGGCTGCAGTGTAGGGAGTGCCTTCTGTGTGGAGTCTGCATGTCCTTCCCGCGGTTGTTTGGCATTCGAAAGACATGCGTAAATGGGCATGCCTTTGTTGAAGGTTGGACGTTGAACTGGCACCTCAGCGTTCGTGAAAATCTACTGCCAATCATTAACGGACTGGAGTTCCGCTGTGGCGACCCCTAACTGGGAAAAGCCGAAAGACAAACAACAACATCTACCTTTGGGGTGAAAACCTACTGAAGTAACTAAAGCTATTCACGCTCACTGCTACAACTGTCATCTCTGACTCTCGTAGCTCTCAACCTTCCATCTCCAAAATGAGGAACACTCGCCTTCATAATGTGGAACAAATGGGCAAAATGTGGAACACATACTAATGGGTTACTAACAACTTCAACTAGGAAGGTCATAGGATGGTTAAATATGCTGGTTTTACTTATAAAGAAGATCCTTTAATGAATTAATATGATTAATTTATATTTACCACAGATTTCACTTAAAAAAATTCTTAACACTGAATGTATCACACACTCTTTCAATGTGGAACTTTCAGGAACATGAACTTTTTAAGACCCCAAATGAGGTACGTTCCTCGTAATGAGGTACACCTGAGAGGTATGCAGACTCTATAAAGTGGTATAAGGTTAGCTGATTAATTCTTCCAAACTTCCTGACATCGCTTAGGTCAGTACAGCCCAGAATTTGGTCACTCAGCTAGAAATTTGTCACCTTCCTATCAGGTTTTGGTTCAACTCCCAACTTCTCTCTTCAACCATCCACCCAGGGATTGCCCTAGCTTTTCAGCTGCCTTGCTTCATCTTCCTTCTCTAACAAGTTAAGGATTTCCTCGTACGTGTTCACTATCAGATCACTTCTCGTACCAGATTCCTTATTAACAAAACCCGTATGGATCAACACTCACATCTCACAACATTAATTGTCTGTATGTCACTCTTGTTTACCTTTCTCTATTCTCATTGCATTTGGTTCACTAACCTCTGAACTGCCTACAAGAGAAATGGAACTTCCTTCACTCGTTAATTTCCATCATCTACAGATCACACACACTGTTGTTGGCATGCTGCACATCACTACACTAGACTCAACTGTCTGGCAGACTTGTGTGTAAATCTAAAGTACGGCTGCCAATGCACCATTCACTTGTGATAACCTTTACACCATCTAAAAAAGTTCTAGCTTAGCTAGTTGTGATGACATGCACCCAAACCCTGGCTATACATTCCCTCCTGGCAGAATTACTAACACTTCCTGTCCTAATCACACTATGCAAGACTTGAATGACATGGTATAAAGCTTCTTCACCTCACATCAAAAGCATCTGCAATAACAAAACTTAAATCCAAGCACTACTAGTGTTTTATATAGCTCATGTCCTCTCCATGGCTTAAATTTATCATTAAAACAGTCCAGAATGAACAGCTAAATCTAAACCTGTTGAATCGCAGTGCATGCATCTTGATTGCATGAGAAGTTGTTTTGCAGTAGGCCTTAACCTTTAGAGCACTGACTGACTGACAGGACAGACACACCATTTAATATCAGACCGAGATCACACAGCCTTGGAGAAGAAAAAAAACCCTTAACCCATCCACACAACTTGTAGTACTGTTACTATTCCAAATTCAATGAACTGCCAGTTGAATTAGTTTACTTTAGTGAAGTGTGATTCAGCAGTTTTGGACTTGGTGAATCACAGAGCTCCATAAAAACACAATCTACTGCCGCTTGGTATACCATAACTTTACGCGCAAGTACTGTCATAAAAGGTCTGTGGGAGTTGCTGTATTAGTAAAAACATGTTGCTACCTGTTCTTTTGACATTTTAGAGCCCCCAGTTCGCAATGTTTGGGGTTGTGGTTTTCCTGTTCCTCTGGGTCAATAAACCATAAAGGCAACTTTCCCCAACACATTCCCCCAGACTATCCACCTCTCAGCACTGTCACTTCTCGGCAGCTTGCTCCATACACTGGTATTGAACTAAGTGTCATGAGGGACCTTACTGTAGAGGGGACCTTACATGCAAGTGTGTAATGCCACAAGAGTTAGCAGACTGTAGCCTAGCACTACTGATCTCAGTGCCACAACACACTGACCCAGTTCATATAAACATTATAGACCATGCCCCAGAAAGGCACATTACAGTGGCATGAATTTTACTGGCCTCCAGACTGACCATTTAACTACTTATTTACCTGTGGGGTTAGCTTGTTTGGTAAAACACCCTTTTTCTCCTAGGGAATAAAGTTATCTTGTGTAACCACTAATCCACGCAAGCTAGCTTTTTTATGATGTGCGGGATTGTGGTGTGTGTGTGTGTGTGTGTGTGTGTGTGTGTGTGTGTGTGTGTGTGTGTGTGTAAAATCAGGGAATTTTCTCTTTCCCCTCTATAGTGTGATTTTGGAGTTGGTACACATTAGCAGGGAGTGTGCAAAAATGTTTAATTTACTTTTGTTTAATTTTTGATAAGTTTGTGATGGACCATACTTCAGGTTCAACATTTTCCATTTTTTATATTCATAAAACTGCAGAAAGTATTCTAAGAACTAAGCAGACAGGAATGGACAAAACAGATTTTGCCAATATGACTGACTGCAAGTAGGAGTACAGACAATAAGCAAGAGACCACTGGAATATAATGGAGAAAACTGGCAGAGAAACCAAGGTATACTGAGAGAAAATAACTAGAGAGAGAAAGGTAATAGAGTGGGATGAGGCCAATAAGTTTGGATTGAAGGTTAGACTGCCTTCCCTTCCAAAGACTGATATCGAGTATAGGTGAAAGATAGGAAGTCTTAAGTGAAAAACCTGCTCTGGTAAAGTATTTAGTCAAATCTAAAACAGAAGCTGCTTT
Source organism: Protopterus annectens (assembly GCF_019279795.1). Classification (NCBI taxonomy): domain Eukaryota; kingdom Metazoa; phylum Chordata; order Ceratodontiformes; family Protopteridae; genus Protopterus; species Protopterus annectens. The sequence goes on from NC_056743.1 coordinate 1,014,677,550, forward strand.
TAAAAAAGGGATAATTAGTGGGATATATAAAGCATTGCCCAATAACTAAATCAATTAGGAGAGGTTAGAAAAGATGAGAGAGACTGGTAAAGCACTTTACAAGGGAACAACAGGAGGACATATATAGGACTCCCAAGTATGCAACAAAGCCCAGAAGGTTTAGAATTTTTACTTGGAAGTTTTTGCAAAGGTATTTTGGTACTCTATGCAAACAAAGAATTTTTCCTCAGATAGACAGCAAATGTTGATGGCATGATGGGGAAAGGAAGAGGTAACTGGGAACATATGTTTTCAGGGTATAATAAGTTGGCAGACTTCAAAAATTCCCTACAGAGTACTCAGAAACACTGGGGAACAAATGGCTTTAACTAAGGAAATGATTCTTCTGACATAAGGCAAAGGATCTGAATTACCTGCATATTGTAAAGCCTTAGTAAATGTAACTCTAGTGGCTGCCAAAGAAAGCAATTACTAGAAAATGAAAATCAAAGTCTAAACACACTGTACCTAAAGTGCTGAGTATTCATAGGATTATAGGAAGTTACTAGGCTATTGGTCTTGAGGCCCCTAAAAGGCTAGCCTAGACTTTAGCCCATGTTTAGACAAGTCAGCACCCAGTACCCCTGTTTAGACAAGTCAGCACCCAGTACCCCTGTCCAGAACGGACACGGGTGGAATCCCAGGGGTGTATTTTCTGTTTCCCATCTAGTTATCCAGGTTGCGCTTAAAAAGGGATAATGAGGGAACTCTGATTGACGTGGAGACAGAGACTCTATTCCATAGATGGGGAGTCTCTGGAACACAAATCTGTTTCGCCAACAAGTCCTATTGATGTCAGAGAACAGGTTGAGGTCGCATGTGCGGGTTACTCAAGTGGAGCTTGACTTGCAGATATGCAGCAGTCCTCATCAAGGTGGGGTCTGAAATTATCCTGTATGCCAGACAGAAGTCACCTCTGAGGAGTCTGTATGAAACGGAGCAGGAGGACACGGCTTTTAGCCTACCTGTGTAGGGTTGATGTTTGAGGCCCTGGATCAGTAGTCTCTCTAGCTATTGTATGTGCTTTGCGAGGTACATGCCGAAAGGGGCACTGTACTCAATAATGGGCCTGATCAGGGAAGAATACGGGGATGTTATGACCTCCTTGACCCTGGATGACATACCCTTACTTATGATGTGGGCCATGTAGAAAGCTTTCCATACAACAGAAGCAACATGGTGTTAAAAGTCAAATTGCTATCAACCTGGATGCCCAAATCCCTCATGACATAATGCGTGCTTAGGATGTTATTAATGTGATAATTTGTGGGGAAATCACTCACACCCAAAGAGAATGATGACGCATTTTTTGGTATTCAGCTTGAGGCCATGTTTTTGTCACCAGTCATTTGTTTGGGTGAGACCCTCTTGGAGGATTTCCACATCACTAGGGGGATTGATGTCAGCACCCAGCTTGCAGTCATCTACAAATTTGGTCAGCCAACGCCCACTGGTTTTGGCCTGCAACTCAGAAAAGTATATCTCAAATAACAGAGGCCCCAAGACCAATCCTTGGAGTATGCCACTCGTTACGGGTCTACTGCTTGAGGTCACTTCCCCTGTTTTGAAGAGGTGGGTTTTATCAGTGACCTAGTTTGCTACCCATCTGGTAACATACGAATTGATGCCTAGTTGAGTGAGTTTATCAATTATGTCAGACTGGGGAATAGTGTCAAAGGCTTTGGCCAGGTCAAGGTAGGCGGAGTACACAGTCTTCCCCTCGTCCATGGCTTGGGTGACTGTCTCAAAGAAGTCGACCAAATTTAACAGACATGACTTCCTTTTGATGAAGCCAGACTGTGTTGGATTGAGTGTTTGGAGGTTGCCAAAGTTCTTGCTAATGAGGTCCATGATAATCCGTTCCATGGCTTTGCAGATCAGGCTAGTTAGGCTGATGGGTCTGTAATTTCCCAGATTGGTGGATGCTCCACCTTTGTGCAAAAGGATGACAGTGGCTGTCCTCCACTTAGCTGGGATGAAGCCAGTACTCAGGCTTTGGTTGAATGGGGCGACTAATGGTGCTGCAAGTTCCTGCTTGAGTTCATGTAGGATGCAGCCTGGGAGGTTATTGGGTCTCATATGAAGGCTGTATTTCTTGCCTTTGAGAGGGCAGCGAAGACGTGTTCCCTAGTGATAAGGGGAGGGGGGCAGGTACTGGGGATGCCCTGATTTACTGATGGGGGGCAGAGGGGTGAAGTTTTTGCTGAATCTGTCAGCCAGCAGGTTGGCTATATCTACAGCATTTGTGTATGTGGTGTCCTTGACCGCCAGTTCTGAGCAGATCTGGGTGCTTCCTTTGAGACTGTAGACATATGTGAAGAAGGACTTATCTCTATTAGATGCGGCCAATTTGGACTCAAAGTTTGCTTTGGGGAATTTCACTAGTGCCCTTATTTGCTTGTTCAGGCTAAGGAAAGATTGCTTCCAATTGGGCACCTGCTCCTTCTTGGTCCTGGACTGCAATGATTTCCTTTTGTTAGAGTTTATTTATTGTCGATATCCACCAGACAGGTTTACTCTTCCTTGACAGGTTTACTCTTCCTTGTGGAGGAGGATTTCTTCCTGTTGGGTATTCCTGACTCCATGCATCTATATAAATGCTCGTATAGTACTTTGGTGGAGAGATTGACATTGGTGCCAGTTTCTACAGAGGGGGAGGGGGTTGTGAAGCTGTTTATATCATCCTTCAGGAGGTTATAATCAGCTTTGGAGAAGTTTTTTTCTGTCTGACCTTAGCTAGAGGGGGGTTGGGTTGGGGGAGAAGGTGACTTCGAAAGTGACCACTTTATGGTCGGATTTTACCAAGGAGAATGATACTGTAGTGATGCTGCAATGGTTACTCATGTTGGTTAACAGTAAATCCAAGATATTATCACCTCTCGTGGGGGTATTGCCTAGCTGTTCCAAGGTGTTTGCTTTGACAAAGTTGAGAAATCTCTGGCAACTGTGTTCTGGCATGAGTATCTCTTCCAGTCTATGTTTGGGTAGATAAACTTGCCCAGGATAAGGGTAAAAGGTTGAATCTTGATAGATCTGAAGAGGTCCAAGTAGGTAGAGTGGGCATCTTGAGTCAAATTTGGGGCCCTGTAGCTAGCTATAATTTGAAAAGGGGTCTTGTCAATGATTAACTGCACATGGAGTGTCTCATGAGTATCATACTGCTTGACCAGCCTGGAGGTGTGTATGTCTTTAATATAAATTAAAACTCCACCTCCTTTGGCTTTGCTGCCCACAGTTTGGGGTCTAAATGAATGACAGTATATGAGTAACCAGGTACGGGTGTGGTGCTTTCCGCAGCTTTGAACCAGGTGTCTGTGACTGGGCAAATATCAGCATCTTCCAGGGTTAAGAATGCTTGCAATAAGTGCAGTTTCATGTTTAGACTCTTAGCATTTAGCAGCATGACCTTTAATTTGCGTTTTGTTTAAATTTTTATGTTGGTAGTTTTGACCTCATCACCTTTCCTAAAATAGGCACTATGGGGAGGCAAGAGCCTTTGCCAGAAGTCTGACGCCCAAGTGAGACAGATGCAGGCCATCTCTGGCAAAGCATCGTGATCTGTCGATCACATCTTTTCAGGCTGTCAGGTACTGGATCCCTCTGAAATGACACCAGAAACCAAGCCAACTGTTAAAGTCAATCATTTTCTGTTTGTACTGAGGCATCATTCTGGGTGACTGTAGAATGCTGCTTAAGGCTAGGGGCATACCTGCTTGGAACACATATTCAGCGAGCTCAATCATGGCTCTCTTCATATAGTCCATGGAAGTACATCTCAAGTCATTCACGCCAACATGGACTATGACAGAGTCATAACAGTACCTGTTGTTGAGAGACTTGTGCACGTGTGTGATGTGGCGGATTCTGGCACCTGACTTTCTCCTTATCCAGCCCGGTGAAAGGCACATCTGTCTCTCTCACAATGGAGTCTCCTATGTCTAATATGTTGGGTTTATGGTGAAGCCTTAGTGGCAGTGAGACACAGGTGTATGGACTATGCATGGTATGTGGTGTGGAGGATTGGAGTTTGCATGTGTTGTTGCCTCGGAGGTCTCCTTTGTTTGAGTATGATTTTGTTGAGAACCTCCACATATATGGGTGTGCGTTGTGTAGGTGTGGGTGGTGTTTGAGGTGTAGTGATTGTGTTGGCAAAGTTCAGTGTCAGATATACTGGCTTGTGAGGGAGACAGCACAGAATCTAGGTTCCTAATGTAATTGCATGTTTCACAAATTGTGCACTTAGGTGGTAGTAGTAGATGGTTGTCCATGTACATGAGGCAGTTGCTACACTGTCTCAGGATACCCATAGCAACCAGACTACCATGAGAACTAGTTGTAAAAAGAGAGAAAATAACTGGAATGGGGATCTTTAAAAAAAAAAGAATGGAGCAAATTACATAGGCAAAAAATGGAATTTGCGGGAACAATACATGCAGAATAATACTCCGGAGAAGTAGTGAGGGTTAAGGGAAGGCAGGAATTGAGCAATTTATACAATGTAGGGCTGCTAACCATTATGAAGAAAGAAAATATGGGATATGTAATGTATGAAAATGGAACACAATGTTAATATGGTTTGAAAATGGAACACTTTTCTATTAATGTATGTGTGCTTACGTCTTAAGTGATAACTTAATAAAAGTGTTTAAAAACTATTTTATGTTTTCAATAAAGGAACATATATATATATATATATATATATATATATATATATGTGTATAGCCATAGATATATAAAATGTGTGTTCTTTTGCCAATATATATATTCCTTCAATTAAACTTGTCACTACCTACAGAGCCATAAGTCAATTTATCATAACGACCCTGCTATGCAATACTAACCAAGTTGACCCCCCCCCCAAAAAAAAAAAGTTACATGATCAAGCATCCATCTGATGTAAGCAGCATACCAAACAAAAAAAGTCAACTTCATTCTTAGTCACTTCCTTTACAAATAATACTTAATTGATGAATGTATTAGTACATTTAACTTTACAAGATTTAAGGAACCAGAAACAGCACTAAAGTTTCCTTTGTATAAGGAACACCAAATGCAACTGATTTCTCAGGTTTCAAAAAGGATCTGCTACTAGCAAGAAATACTGGAAAGCTGTCAAACTGTTATCAAGCAAAAAACAAAAAACGTCTCCCTACACCCGAACATTAACTCGGAGGCTAACACACACACTTTTATTCTAACAACTTTCTAAGTATATAAGTTTAATAATTAAAATCTGCCCCTATTTTTGGGCCTTTGTCCAGAATTGTTGTGTTAAGAGGTTAAAAGTTATGTCCCAAAGCTGAATGCAAGAAGACAAAACCATATTATATACTGCGGTTCAAATCTCATGGATTAATCTACGGATCAAACAATCACAGAAACATTATAAACACCTTTGTAGATGAGCATTGTATCAATAACTTGTAATAAAAAAAAAAATCAGACATGAAGGGATATGGTGTGGGAAAAATGCTTGTACCTTATAACTATGCTGTGGTTACAGTCTCTTCATAGGAGGTTACTAGGCTATTGGCCCCGAGGCCGTTATAAGCCTAGCCAAGAATTTAGCCCATGTTTAAACAAATCAGCACCTGATGCCCCTGTCCAGCAGGGACGCGGGTGGAATCTCAGGGGTATATTTTGTGTTTTCCATCCAATTATCCAGATTGCACTTTAAAAGGGGTAAAGAGGTACTCTGTTTGATGTGGAGAGGGAGTCTATTCCATAGATGGGGGAGTCTCTGGGACACAAATCTGTCCCGCCAACAAGTCTTGTTAATGTCACAGACCACAGGTTAAGGCCATACGTGTGGGTTACTCGAGTGGAGCATAACTTGCGGATATGCAGCAGTCCCATCAAGGTGGGGTCTGTGATCGCCTTGTATGCCAGACAGAGGTCACCTCTGAGGAGTCTATATGAAACTGAGTAGAGGGATAGGGCTTTTAGCCTGTGTATGGTAGATGTTTGAGGCCCTGTATTCTATGGGATCTCCAGCTGCTGCATGCGCTTTGCAAGGTACATGCCGAAAAGGGCGTTGTACTCAATAATGGGTCCTATAAGGGAAGAACACAAGGATGTTATGACCTCCTTGTCCCTGGATGACATACTCTAAAATAAATTGTGGTTTAATTCACACATGTTCATCACAATGTCAGCTCATTCTCATAAAGATCTTTTAATGATATGCTACTGTCTGTTAAATCAAAAATCAAAGCTGGTTTTAAAAGCAGTCTGGGTTTTGCTCCTGCTGCAGCATGCACACTGCACTGTCTTGTCTGCACGCTTTCACCTTCTTCCATACAAATCATCACCCCACAAAACACAGAACTGTGACAATAGATTAACACATTCCAAACACTGCCTCATGCAACTTGCAAAGAAAAATAAGCATGCAATACTCATCTTCAGGACGTAAGCAAACCTTCTTATGTAAATTAACATAGGAATAAAAAGTACAGTTGTGTACACCTACCATAAATGTAGATGTTCGAGTGTCTTCACTGTTGCAGTCATAACTGTAGGGTGATCCTGCCGGCAGGCAGCCCGAGGTCGGCCAGAATTCCAAAGTCTGGGTCCGGCGTCGGCTGTACCAGCAAGCACCCGGACGTCAGAGCGCAGAGGTACATAGCTGACAGCCGACGCCATCTTCTCCAGCCTTTCTTGCCCCAGATGTCAGAAGCTCCCCAAAATATCCAAAAGGTGTTCCAAAGGAAACACAAATACACCACAAAGGAAGAGGAGATATAAAAAACAGAAAACAAGAGGGGAATGGTGGGAGGGAAACCCCGACTGCAACAGTGAAGACACTCGAACATCTACATTTATGGTAGGTGTACACAACTGTACTATGTTCTTCGTGTTTCACTGTTGCAGTCATAACTGTAGGGTGGAATCCCAAAGCTGTGAAGGAGGGTGGAGGTTATGCAGAAGAAGGGGCAGCCAGAAGACCCTGCAAGACAGCAGAGGCAAAACCTGCCCTAGACTTAGAATACAAAGGGAGATTATAGTGCTTTGAGAAGGTATGCACTGAACTCCAAGTGGCAGCTTCCAAAATGTCCTTGGTAGGAACTCCTCTGAGAAAAGCTGCTGAAGTGGCAGCTGCCCTAGTAGAATGACTCCTAACAGTGCCTGGAATCTGTTTCCCAAAATGAGAGTAACAAAACCTTATTCCATGAGCAATCCATTTGGAAATAGTTTGTTTAGAAATAGCCTTGCCTAGAGAATTGGAGGCATAAGAGATAAGCAACTGATCAGATTTCCTGAAATCTTTAGTTCTGTCCAGGTAAAATCGTAGTTGTCTGTGTACGTCCAATGAATGTAAAATCCTTTCCCCTTTGTTTTGAGGATTTGGAAAGAAAGTAGGAAGGTGAATAGTCTGAATTAAAGACACTTTAGAAATCACCTTAGGCATAAATGTAGGATTGGTCCTTAAGGCCACCCTGTCTTGATGGAAAATAAGGTAAGGTTCCACAGCCATGAGAGCTTGCAACTCTGACACCCTTCTTGCAGAAGTCAAAGCTAATAAAATAGCTGTTTTCCAGGATAAGAACTTGATATCCGAAGCAGCAGCAGGCTCAAAGGGAGGTAAAGTAAGCTTCTCCAAAACATAATTAAGGTCCCAAGCAGGAACAGGAGGAGTTCTGGGAGGTCTTAAATTCTTAGCCCCTCTCAAGAATTGTCTCACCAGTTGATGAGAAAAAATGGGGGGATCAGTGTTGAAATGAGCCGAAATAGCAGAAGCATGAATTTTGATGGAAGAGAAAGAGAGGCCTTTAAGCAGGAGTTCAGAGAGGTAAAGTAAAATGAAGGAAATATCAGGTTGAAGAGGATCAGAACCTCAATCCCGCATCCAAATACAAAATCTTTTCCATTTAGAAGCATAAGATTTTCTAGTGCTAGGACGCCTAGCTTCCAAGAGAACATCCAAAACTTGTTTGGGAAAAGCAGAAGGAATCAAAGGCCTTTGTAGAGCCAGGCTGCCAGGCAAAGAGTCTTGATTTGAAAGTGTAGCATCTGACCCTGATGTTGGGACAGAAGGGAAGGAGACAGAGGCAGAATCCAAGGAGGTTCCAAGAACAGGTGTCTTAAGGTTGGATACCAGAACTGTCGAGGCCAATTTGGAGCCATCAGAATGATAATCTTGGGTCTGTCCTGTTTTATTTTCAGTAGCACCCGAGGCAGAAGAGGAAGAGGAGGGAAGGCATATCCCGAAAGATTCCTCCAGCTGAAAGACAGGGCATCCACTTTCCATGCTGTTTTGTGGAAGGACCTGGTGCAAAATAGAGGCAACCGATGGTTGAGATGGGATGCAAACAGATCTATCTGAGGACAACCCCAAACGGATGTAATCCTGCGGAATAAGTTGGGGTCCAGCATCCATTCGTGGGGATCCAAAAGATTTCTGCTTAGGCTGTCTGCTAAGAGATTTTGCTTTCCTGGGATGAATTGAGCTTGAAGATGCAGGTTCAGATGTAAAGCTGTGTCCCAAAGACTCATGGCTAGTCTACAAAAGGGGTAAGAGTGAGAGCCCCCCTGCTTGTTTATGTACCACATAACTGTGGTATTGTCTGTACGAATCAGAAGATGTACTGGTTGCAAAAATTTCTGGAAGGCTAGAAGAACATGTTGGACTGCCAACATTTCCTTCAGGTTGATGTGCCAGTGAAGAGGTTTCTTTGGCCAAAGGCCCTGCTGGCAGTTGTCTAGAAAATGAGCTCCCCAAGCGTAATCCAAAGCGTCTGTGGTCATGATCTGAGAAGGCTGAGGCAGACGAAAGGGGTTTCCTTTGTTTAAAGCACAGGTCCTGGACCACCAAAGGAACTCTTTTTGGAGGCAGGGAATCAGAGGTATCATTGTTTCCAGGCTGTGGTAATGCTGAGACCATACACTCTTTAGGTACCATTGTAGTTTTCTCATATGAAGTCTTGCATTTGGAATCAAAAGGATGCAAGAAGCCATGAAGCCCAAAGCCTGCAGGAATTTCCTTGCAGTGAGCTGAGTCAAAGTAGCCAAGGTTTTGAAAATTGAAGTCAGATGTACTTGCTTTCCTGGAGTCAGGAAGGGCTTTTGCAAGCTTGTGTTTAGAAGAGCTCCCAAAAAGATCATTTGTTGAGAGGGGATCCTGTAAAATCTATCAGGCTTAGAAGGAGCAGGCGCGGCAAGGAATCAGGATTCAGGTTAGCTTCAGAAAAAGCATCATCCACAATGTCAAGCACAGGAGGAATAGCCAAAGGTCTGTGTTGAGGGAGAAGGAGAAATTCTCTGAGTCTCTTCTTGGAGACAGAATAATCCTGACCTTCCCAATGAAAATGCTCTCTCATCTCATGTAAAGTTTCTCCAAAAGAGAAATCTTCAGGGGGAGAAGCAGAGGGAATAGAGTCCTCTGCATCTGAATCCTCATAAGGAGGAAAAGAGTAATCCTGGTCAGAGGAAGAGACAGAAGACACAGAAGCCTGATCAGAGGAATCATAAGGTAAATCCTGTCTAGGCCTTTTTTCAGGAGGAGGGTGAGTACCCCTAATCATTGTAAGTAAATCCTCAGCCATCCGTAGTAATTGCTTCTGGGACTTGGGAGCTGAATCCGAAGCAGCTTGAATAGAACCCCTGGCTTTACAGGAGTTTTTGTCTTTGCCTTTGACTTTGTTGAAATAGTTATATGTGAAGGCCTGAAAACTCCCTCAGAAGCCGGTACCTGCACAGCGGTTCCGGACCCATCTGAAGGAGCGACGTCCGAAGGTCCTGCAGCAGATAAAATATTAGGCCTAGATGGCTCCCCATGGGAGTCCGTGCCGGCCATCGGTTCAGAAGTGGCGGACGACAGGGGCTGCAAAAGCACCTCACTGACGACCGCCGAACCCGAAGCTGGCTCCGGCTGCGAAGAATCCTGTTTGGACCTCGGAGGCCTATCCTTGTCCTTGCGTTTCTTTTGAATTCCGGTTGTCGGTAAAGTATCCGATGACATCCTGTAATTAAATAGTCTACCGAAATAGTTCAGGGCCCAATCGTACCTACGCTTGATAGTGCGAGAATTAAACCTGGCACAGAACCGACAAGAAACGTCGTGGTCAGGGCCTAAGCAAGGTAGACAGTAAGAGTGGAAATCTTTATGAGGTATCTGTTTCCCACACGTTATACAATTATTAACTTTTTCTGACATCGGAGGAGCAAGAAAAAAGTTTCCCCAACGGGGTACTTAGCTTGAGAAGAGAAGTTGAAAACTTCGGACCGAAGTCAATCAAAGCACGTTGTTCTGAATACGCCAACCAACGACTTGCAAGCTGCTTTCCACCGCACGGCAAGAAAGACTGGGGAAGATGGCGTCGGCTGTCAGCTATGTACCTCTGCGCTGTGACGTCAGGGTGCTTGCTGGTACAGCCGACGCCGGACCCAGACTTTGGAATTCTGGCCGACCTCGGGCTGCCTGCCGGCAGGATCACCCTACAGTTATGACTGCAACAGTGAAACACGAAGAACATCACATATGACAATTACTCCCTGTATGGGTACTACTTGTTTCCTTTCCATGTTATATTTTTCTAACTTATATGCAATATATACTACTTAATAATGGAAAAGGACAGCTATTCTCCATGGGTCTATGCTGAAATGCTGCTACTATCTCATCTGGACTATATTAACAATGCAAATAAATAAGTAAATATCCTATTATCAAGTGCTACAAAATAATGAAAGGGCTCACTACAGAACATACAATATAACACTAAGATAAAATTTAACACAACATTACTCTTACTTTTCTTATTTTATTTGCATCAGGCTAAAGTTGAACAAAGACTTTTTCAAGAGTGAGACGAGATTTGGTTTATTTACAGATCTTGATTGGTTACACAGTATGCAATAGTACACTGAGGATAATGGCATGAAGCGTTATGAAACCGCCTACATTCAGCCTTATCTGGTTTATTCAGCTTGTGCACTACTACAAAGCATGCATATTAGTGCTCCAAGTCTTTGCATAGACGCCTACCACATTGCATTCATACATATCTAAAAAATAAAAAAATAAATGTTACTCTCATAGTGGTCTGTAACTGCCCCAAAGTAAAATGTTATCAGTATATTACCTACTGAGAAAGGGAACGGAGAGATACCACAGAGATGTTGCCATACAAGCCATGTCTTTTGGCACATATGCCATGTTATAAAAGCATTCTTTATGGATCCATCAGTAACACAGTAAAGACATGGGAAAATGAAACCGATATTACAAACATAGAATATAACCAAATGAAAGGGTAAAACAATTCCACATCATTCCATACAGTTCTCTGAATTTCACATTTAGTTATCATGCAGGAGCCAACCACACACCGCTCACTTACCATACATCTCCAAGTCCGCATAAATGCATCATGTTTTGCAGGGTAACAATCCAAAAGACCACTGCAACTTTCCAAAAAAAAAAAAAAAAAAAAAGTTCTTTTCCTTGAACTTAAACAATCATACCAGCTATAACACACGCCCTGCTGTAGTGCTATAATATACTGTCTCATTTACCTCACAGTCAGCCTAACCTCCTAAATTATATGATGTCACTATTTTCCAAACATTTAACTTCAAAATGAAAGGCCTTCTGCAAGCTTTAATTCATAATCTTCCTAGAGTAGGATCTGATTCTTATACTCCCTTATATGACTGCCATCAATGGGAGACTCAACAGTGGGCATCACTTTTCCCTAGCAGAATCACTGAATGCTCCTGACTGGAGGTAACATGAGCATGAGACAGCCACTTGCTATCTGCACATCAGGAACCGAAATTCAGACAGTAAACTTAATGAACTATGTAAAAGCCAATCAACATGACTTACACTCACTATCCAGTCACATGCACTATGTTCTTTACAGCAAACATTAGCCAGCTTTGAAATAAAAGGTTGTGTAACTTTTAGTTAGAGATGCTGAGCTTACTTTACGTTTCTCCTTTAAGTGGACTGACTGAACCACTCCTGGCCTGAGTGTTATGTGGCTTTGAAGTGCAAACCATCTCTATAATACAGTCAGTGTGAGCATCCTATTACTTCCACAGTAGATACTGCACTTTGATGAGAATCTGCTCAGCCATTTTGAATATAACGAACTGCAATAACTGATCACACCTTCATAACCCCATACACAGCACTATGAAAACTGATGACAACGAAAAAAAATTTACATTGTGTCACTCCCAAAAAAATGAAGCTGGCAAGCTCTTACCAATGGCAGCTTGCAAAACATCAGAATCCCTCACTACAATGACACCAGCCTACCCTCATGCCAGTGACTGTGATTCCTTTATGAATCACACTCAGGCATGATGGCAGACCACATTATAACATGTAAGGCAGTTATTTACAGTACAGTGTTTAAGGCAGACCATACCGTACCCAACTGCCTTCCACCCCTGAACTACATAGTGCTGTCACAATACACAGTGCTGCCTGCCAACCCAAGTACAAAAGCTCCTAATACGCATTGGTGAGTATTAGGTGCTAGACTGCCATTCAGTAAAATGAGAAGGCTGGTGTGTGTCACTGGGGGCTACAGTGGTGTCTATGCTTCTCTTCTAAGGCATGCACTGCAGTCTTTTTTTAATAACCTTCTTTTAAGCCAAGTGAGAGAGCCCAGGATCCCTCTGTGACTTTTACAATTAATTGCTAAAGCTCAGCACTAGTTTGAAGATGCCCCCTGTGTTGGGAACAATGCACTGATATCTAGGGAAGTATTATGCAAATGATATGGGTCCACACTCCGTTCAGGTCAACCAGGTTTCACTGCAGTGTGCTTTTTAATATGTTACTATGGCTATATAAAGATAAAAAAACTTAACACTCTAATTAATACATGCTGTAAATCAAGTTGTTGAATTCTTTTGTCTTTATGCAGTCATAGTAACATATTTAAAAGGATGTTTTACTAAAGCTCTACTGACTTCAACAGAGTACAGCCCAGAATGATCCTGATACCTCGTTAGACATCAGCATGCTCTACCCTAGAGGTAGACATGTCTGCAAACCAGCTGTAAGTTTCAGGAACTGAATTTACAGTTACTAAAGGATCGTTAAAGCTACTGCGGGAGTCTGACAAGAAGAAAAGCAGCCATATGTCTGGTGAGGGCAATGATCACCCCACATGAATGAAAGATGATCTCACAAACCATTTCAAGTCCCATTTAATTAAAAAAAAAGATTATTTATAAATATGAAATATAACTCATTTTGCAAAGATCTGCATACTGAATAAATAACCACAGTATCTTATTACCTTGTTTTTTTTAAAGTTATACATTTTTCATCTTGAAAAAAGTTGTCAGACTGTCTATAACAGATGCTTTGGTGTTGCCCATCATTTTGCATATAGCTGTCAGATCTACGTAGACTGTTCCACAGTACCCAATAGCACAGTGGTGATATAATGTGAGTCACAGACGTGACAAAGCTGCATACAGTAACATCTCATTCATGGCTCATTATGTCCCTGAATTGAACACTGTGCAGTTACAGCTAACTATGCTAGTTTCCCTTTTCCCACCACTCCATGCAACACTGTTGGGCAAGTACCAACAAACTCACGCACTAACCATGCCCCTTCAGACATACATGTATACTCGTGCATTGCTCTTACTCGGACAACTTTCAAGTGCAAATGAGATTTTACCTTGAAGGGTCTGAATTTTTAATTTATACAATACTCCTCAGGCGATGAAATAAAAATGATAGCAACTTTCTGATTACATTCAAGTTCTAATTAGAAAGTCTGTTTTCAGATGAAATACCTTATAATGTTAACGTTTCCAACAAAACATGTAAGACACCCAGTAAAATCTCAAATAAGTTTCAAATCAAGTTTATAAACTCTTTATCACGAGTCATTTGCTTGATGAACGTGTGGTTTCAAGTAAGTAAGTTCTGTGCAAACTGCACAGAATTTGTCTGGGAACTTTAAAAGCTGTGTTTTAATACCATTATTTGATAAGAAGGTCTGGCTACATAACTATTTGATTAAACTCATTTTTAAGTTTTCATCCCTCATAAGTTTTTGTGCTATTAAGGACAGAACCAGTGAGGTTAGCATTTGTCAGTACAGTTATTAGGCTTTAAATATTGTACTTAAATTCATTATTTGCATAAGAAAAGTAAATGTTTATTATTATTTAATTCATTTAGATCATATTTTTTAGTTTTCATTCAATTAAAACTGTTTATATAGTGCACTGCTGGGAAATTATACATAGTTTCTTTAAATTATGTCTAGTCACAGTAAATGTTTTTCTGATTTCTATAACAGCATTTTTCTGTAACTAGTCATTTAAATTATACAATGTAATGATATTCTTGGAGGCAGTTAGTATTCTGTGCACTAGTTCTAACATTGCATCATTAGCTGAAACCATCACTATGTAGCTTTATGAGGCAGAAATTGATTATAGTGAAAAGGTGACATTTCATCCCTTTCAAGCTTTTGCACAAGGTTATCCTGCCAGGGGTAGCCCTCAGTCAGCCCAAATACCAGAGGCTTAGTATTTCTGAGTCAGTTGCTGTCGCTCCAGGACTGATGTCAGGTTGTCAATGATATAAAATCAGGCAGTCGACGCCATTACATCAGTTTTTCTTGCCCCAACTCTCAGGAGCCCCCAAATAGAGAGCTAGATTATGGTGGAAGAACACCACCAGTAGAAAGTAAATACCAAAAATTCCCTGTAAGGAGAGTGGAAGAGAGAGAGAGAGAGACAAGGGGGGTGGAGGGTGGGAAACCAGGACTGCAACAGTGAATACACTTGAACATCCACATTTATGGTAAGTGTACACCAACTGTACTGTTATTCATGTTTCACTGTTGCAGTCATCACACTTGGGTTGATTCTCAAAGCTGATGAAAAGGGAGGAGGCAGTCAAGAAGACTGGGGGCTGGCTAGGATACCCTGCAAGATTGCAGTGGCAAAGCCTGCCCTGGATTTGGAGAAGATACGCATGTGGTAATGCTTAGTGAAGGTACGAACAGAAGTCCATGTTGCAGCCTCCAGGATGTCCCTGGTGGGGACCCCTCTGAGAAAAGCTGCAGAGGTGGAGGTTGCCCTGGTGCAATATGTCCTGACCCCCTTTGGGGGAGTTTTCCCATGCTGTTTGTAGCAGAAATGGATGCAATGTGCTATCCATTTGGATATTGTTTGTTTGGATATAGTCTTGCCCTCTGCCCCAGCTGTGAAGCTGACTAGCAATTGGTCAGTTTTTCTAAAGGATTTAGTCATATCCAGATAGAATCTGAGTTGTCTGTGCACATCTACAGTCAGAATCCTTTCCCCTTGTTTTGTTGATTAGGGAAAAAGGTGGGCAAATGAATGGATTGGTTTAGAGCCACACTGGACACCACTTCAGGCATGAAGGATGGGTTAGTCCTGAGGGAGACCCTGTCAGCACGGAAAATGATGAAGGGCTCTACAGCCATGAGTGCTTGTAGCTCTGAAACTCTTCTAGCTGAAGTGATGGCCAAAAGCAAGGCTGTTTTCCAAGAGAGGAATTTTAACTCTGCTGAAGCTGCAGGTTCAAAGGGAGGTAGGGTGAGCTTTTCCAAAACAAAGTTAAGGTCCCAAGCTGGGGTAGGAGCTCTCCTGGGTGGCCTTAAGTTGTTAGCCCCTCTTAGGGCTGTTTGATGAGAGGGTGTAAGAAGAGAGGTGGCTCTGTGCTGTAATGAGCAGAGATGGCAGAGGCATGAATTTTAATAGAAGAGAAGGATAGACCCTTGTGCAGTAGGTCTGCTAGGTAATCCAGGATGAGAGGTAGGGAGGGCTGTGCTGTTTTGGCTCCCTTAGCCTGGATCCAGGTGCAAAACCTTTTCCACTTGTCAGCATATGATTTTCTAGTGCTAGGGCATCTGGCCTCACATATAACATCTAGGACTTGTTTTCTTAGGCTGGCAGCTTGAGGAGAGGTCAGAGAATAAGCCAGGCTGCCAGGTTGAGGGTCTGCAATTGGGGATGCAAGAATTCTCCATCCATCTGGGTCAGAGTGTTGGGATCTGAGGTATGTGTCATGGTGGCAGGGGTGACAGGCTGCACAGCAGTGGATACCAGTGCTGGAGTAGCCAGTTTGGGACAATCAGGATTGCCCTGGGTTTTTTCTCCCTTATTTTGAGCAGTACCCTAGAAATGAGTGGCAGAGGGGAAAATGCATAGACCGAGAGGTTTATCCATTGGAAGGATAGAGCATCCACTTTCCAGGCCTTACTGTGAGGTTCCTTGGTGCAGAATTTGCTGAGATGATGATTGGAGTGGGAGGTAAAGAAATCCACCCTCGGGGTGCCCCACTTCTGGGTTACAAGGGTGAAGGTTCTGTGGTCTAGCTGCCACTCATGTGAGTCTAGCAGGTTTCTGCTTAAGTTGTCTGCCAGAGAGTTTACAGAGCCTGGTAAGAATTGTGCTAGCAGGTGAATTTGCATGGCTGAGGCCATGTGCCAAAGGATCATGGCAAGCCTGCAGAGAGGATAAGAGCAAGTCCCTCACTGCTTGTTGATATACCACATTACTGTGGTGTTGTCCATTTTGATCAGTAGAGGCCTGGGGAGAGTAGGCATCTGAAAGCTGTCGGGGCGTGCTGAACAGCTGTCAGCTCTTTTTGGTTGATGTGCAGATGCATTTGATTTGGGCTCCAATGGCCCTGAATGCACCTGCCGTCCAGGTGTGCACCCCAGGCATAGTCTGATTCATCTGTGGTGGGGGTCTGGGCGGTGTGGGGTTGTGAGAAGGGAAGTCCCTTGTTGTGGTTGCATGTTGCTGCCCACCAAAGAAAATCTTTCCTTAGATAGGATATCATTGGTATTACAGTTTCCAGGTCTTGACAGTGTTGACACCAAAGGCTTTTTAGGTACCGTTGTAGTTTCCTCATATGCAGTCTGGCACATGGAATGAGTAGAATGCAGGAGGCCATGAACCCCAGTGCTTGCAGGATTCTCCTTGCAGATAACTGGATTCTGGTGGCTAGTTGAGAGAAGTAGCCTGTCAGGTAGGCTTGTTTTTCTGGAATAAGGAATGCCATCTGGGATGCTGTGTCCAGGCTTGCTCCCAAGAATACAATTTTTTGTGTGGCTCTAGTTTTGATTACTTTTCGTTGACAGTATACCCCAGGGAGGTTAGTAGGTCAATTACAAAGGTCAGGTGCTGTAGCAGCTTTTCCTGACTGTCTGCCTGAATCAGGCAATCATCTAAGTAAGGGTAAATTTGAATATTTCATTGCCTGAAAAAAGCAATGGCTGGAGCCAGGCATTTTGTGAAAACTCTGGGAGCAGTGGATAAGCCAAAGCGAAGTGCAGAGAACTGAAAGTGCAAAGATCCTGCCCTGAACCGTAGATACTTCCTGCAAGATTCCCTGATTGGGATGTGTAGGTAGGCCTCTTTTAGGTCTAGGGTGGCTAACCAAGCATCCTTGGAAAGCATAGGGTGAAGCTTCTGGAGGGAGAGAATTTTGAATTTTGGTATCACCAGAAAGGTGTCTAGAATGAATAGATCTAGGATTGGGTGCCAGGTGCCTTCTTTTCTGGGTACTAGGAAAGGTCTGGAATAGAAATCTTGGCCTATCTGGTCTGCAGGAACATGCTGAATTGCCCTCATGGAGTGCAGGGAATGGACTTGCTTTTTGGCCCCTGCCCACCGGTTTGGAGGAAGATCTGGGAACCCTTTTGGGGTTGGCAGTGTGTGGAAATAAAATTTGCATCCCTGGGACGCTATGTTGAGGGCCCATTGGTCCTTGGTAATAGAGGCCCAGTTGTTTGCATGGAAGGAGAGCTTTCCTCCTAGGGGCACAAGCAGGTGGGCAGAGGTAAGGGGTGGAGGTGTGGAGTCATTGTGAGATCTTACCATAAGGGGGTGGGGCTTAGCACTCCCTGTTTTTGAAGAGCAGGAACTCCATTGCTTAGATCACTACATTCCCTGGCACTGCTGTCTGGGGGTTCAGTCTCCCCTGCGTCTGGGCTGAGCTGACCTGGCCTGGAGGGGGGTGGAAAGGACCAGTGCTTAGAGGGGCAATGCCTACTGAACCTCGGAGGCTGGACCTGTAAAAAGTCTGTCTGCATAAATTTAGCTTATTCTTCCATCTTTTTTAAGACCTCTTCTGCCTTGGTGCCAAATTGTCTATGTTCAATGGAACGTCCAATAATTTGAATTTGACATGGTCTGGCAAGGTTTGTTTCTTAAGCCAAGCATGCCTTCTAAGGACAGAACCAATGACTGCTGCCCTGCAAGATGCTTCTAGGGCATCAAAGCCACATTGCAAGGTGGCTTACTAACATGGCTTGCAGAATGCATAAACTCTTGTAATTCTTTATTTTCTGCACAAGAAGGAAAGTAAGATATTTTTTGTTTGTGTAGTTCCATGGTATGCTGCTGATAGTTCAGTATGTGGAACTGACAATTTAGTGCTCTAATAGTAAGAGTTGCAGAGGTGTATACTTTTTTTTACCCTATCTGTCTAAAGCTTGGGAAGCCCTGTCTGAAGGGGTGAGATTTCTGAGCTTTCATTCCTTTAGGTCCTTGGGAGATGACCTCTGGGTCAGCAGTAGGATTTCTGAAAAGAAATTTGTGAGAGTCAGGGACTCTGTAGTACCGGTCAGGTTTCCTGGGAGCAGGAGGAAGGGTGTCAAGAGTCAAACTGGATTCCATAAAAACATCATTCACAACATCCAGGACAGGAGGAATGGCTAAAGGTCTGTGCTGTGGTAAATCTAAGAATTCCCTGAGTCTCTTTTTTGACTGAGAATAGTCCTCACATTCCCATTGGAAATGCTCCCTTAAGGTATATGTAAGGTTTCACCAAATGAAAAATCCTCAGGTGAAGAGACAGAATGAATGGATTCTACTGCATCAGAATCTTCATAAGCAGAGAGGGGTTGCATGTCTTCATATTCAGAAGCATCAGACTCCTGTTCCGATAAAATCACTGGGGACAAGTCTCTTTCTTTTGGAAGGGGTAGCCTGGCTTCCCCTAATAAGCATAATAAGATCTTCCGCCATTTTAAGCATTTGCGATTGAGGCATGGAAGCAGGTGCCTGAGCTTGGGTCGTCGTTTTTTTTTTGGCGTAGTTCGTACCCTGGGCCTTAGAAACTCGGTAGTTTTAGAAAGAACTGAAGACGTGAAAGAAGTCGTTGGTTTGTGTCGATTATCGGTAGTGCAAAGAACTTCCTTGGAAGCTGGTGCCTGCTCAGCAGCTCCAGACCCATCCAAGGTAGAGACAGCTGCAGGATCCTTAGTCGAAGAGTCTTGTGGCATACTGGACTCAGAAAGGGTCTCGGTAGCGGCCTGTGAATCCACAGAAGTGGACATCAGGGACTGCGAAGGGACAGAGAACTGACGACTAGCTTAGCGGAAGCATCATCGGCAGTTTTGGACCTGTGTGGTCTGTCTCTGTCTTGATCCTTGCATTTTTTCAGAAGATTGGTAAGTTCGAGGACTGAGAGAGAAAATATCTAGCTACAATAAGTGTCCGACAACGTATAGTTCTGGCATTGAACAAAGCACAAAAGCGACAGCAAGGGACGTCGTGGTCTGGGTCTAAACAGGTGACGCAGTAAGAATGGAAGTCTCGGTGTGGTATTTGCTATCCGCATGCGAGACAACTGTTAACTTTTTCTGACATCGATTAGAGCAAGAAAAAAGGATCCCCAACGAGGTACATAGCTTTAGAAGACCAACTTCAATTTGGAAATGAAAACTCAGGTAGCGGCCGACCAGCACTTGTGTGAACTGCTTCTGCTTCTGGCTCCTCGGCAAGAAAGACTGATATAATAGTGTTGGCTGCCTGATTTTATACCACTGACGACCTGACGTCAGTCCTGGAGCGACAGCAACCGACGGAGAAATACTATGTCTCTGGTATTCGGGCCGACTGAGGGCTACCCCTGGCAGGATAACGCAAGTGTGATGACTAACAGTGAAACACGAAGAACTTCCACAGAAACAGTGCTCAACAGGCAATAAAATTGGTTTAACTGAATGTTTTATATAAGTAATAACACGTCTAAAAGTGGTGAAATTCAGCTTGTGGCACATTTTAGGACTGTTTGAAGGAAACAGAAGACTCCAAATCTCTCGGATTAATGAAACTGAATTTCTAAGGTTGAACAGGTTGTCATCATAATGATTAAGTAATAGATGGCTGAAGTGTGAAACAGAATGGATGAATCAGGTGGCCAAGCAGAAGATGTCGATCAGCAGTTGGTTTCAATGGAGGATAAGGCTCACAGAAAGAATACAAGACTGAGTGAAGTGTTAGAAGGCAAAGACAGACAGGATGTACTGGAAATGAAGACAGGGCAGTTGACAGGCTTCATGGAATCATCACCAGAAGTTGAAAAAACATGTCTGTTAACCACTGATGGTATCACAGATGATGTAGAACAAATCAGGAGTTCATTTGGTACCATCTGTGATGACATATGAGAAAAAGCAAGCCCTATGGCAACTATGGCTGCTTAGGAAAATATTTACTGTGAATCATGATTATTCAGATGCAACTTTTTGATACAGAGTATAGTTCATGGATGCTGTCAAGAAACATTAAGACATATAAGATGGAATATCTACAGGAGTGCTGACCTCTACTAATGCTTGGAAAGGGACGGTTAAGTTAAAGGTGCCATTACACAGCAATAGCTGGTGTGATGGCCAAGTTAAAGGTGCCAATACAGACCCATAGGGGCCATGATGGCTAAGTTAAAGGTGCCAATACAGAGCAATAACCGGCGTGATGGCTAAGTTAAAGGTGTCAGTACTTGTAAATATGTGATTTACATATGTCACAGATATAAACTAAAGACTCCACTTGTGGAATCAAGAAAATTAGCTGTCTGCTATCATCGCTTTAAAAAAACGTGAAGAGTGATTAACGGCCGAGTATCCATTTACGTATTCCTTTTGTTCATATTTTAATTATCTTCCATAAGTGATACGAGTATCTTAGGATATCTGATAATTCTTCTGACACTGCCTAGACTAAACAGGTTTGGTAAATATTTTTTACTACTGAAAAAAGTTTTGTTTTTGTATATTCAAAAGGGATGTTTCTAATCTGATCCAAGTCCGGACAATGGAAATAAAGATTACAATGGTGAATAGTATGGGTTATACTTTTAATTTTTTTGTTCTTTTGAGAGCTAATGCAGCCTCCATATCATGGAACAGTTAACTACTACAGTGCTTCAACATGACATAGAAAACACTATGTAACAGGTATGTTCAAATTTGTCAGACCTCATGTCTAACAAATAATTATTTACTTGCATTCTAATTAGTGTTTATAACTGAAAATTTAATGATGCAGTGGTAAATACGGAGATATTACTACTGCAATATTGGCTGTGCAGCTATCATTGGGGTAATACTGAAGCATGAGCATGGATACTTAATTCTTCAGCCATATGTTTAGTCTAAATGTAAGAAAATATTAACAAGATTTGAAGGTGGCACCAATGAGATAATCATTAACATTGCTGACAATGTTAATGGCAAGGAAATTGATGCATTTTGCACTACAAATACTATTAATGCAGAAAATAAGGGAGTTGAAAATGCAGTTATCCAGCCGGAGAGGGGCAACTGTAATTACTTGGAAAGGCTTAGCAACAATGAAGTCATACATGTTCTGGTAGCCACATGGGAACACAGAGGATAATGTACTGCTTGATGGTGACAGAAGAAGGTTAAGTTAGTGAACGGGTGGTTGATGCCAGTTACACAGAATTTACTTTAACCTATCAATGTCAAAATGGAAAGAAAACACACAAACTGAAAAATTTGTCTTGCTCTTGATGGTCTTTCAAATATACAGACTACGATACGTGAGGCTTGGCTCCCCCTTTTTTTTTTTTTTTTTTTTTTTTTTTTTTATCTAATACACAGACTAGGTGAAAAGCTTGACAGCAGCAGATATGTTGGAAAGTTTAATACACTAGAACGATCTGAGAGTGAAAGCTGAGTGGCAAAACAATGATATGCCTACACTGCAATTTGTGTGCTTCCTTCACAAGAAACAGCTACGCTAATTATGCGGTCCTTAGATAAGCCACACGCACACATATTTAGGAGAAAGAAAAAGAATATAGTTTGCTAAGGGGGAGAGGATGCGGACACAAGTATTTGCAACATTTCAATGTCTGAGGGCAAAAGGTAGGGAATGCTTTCCTATATGCTGGTAGAGGCCTTTGAGGATGTTGGATCCTCCTACTGTACATATGTATCACAAAATATCTTGATACTAAGAGAAGAGTAGAATTAAAATAAACATGATATGGGGAATTAGTACACTTAGCACGAATAAGTAGACAACCAAATAAACAGGGAACAGCAAAGCCACATGGTATATAAAATGGTCTTTTTTACCTCCTTTAGTAAGGTGGATCCATTTGTTTGCATTGTAATGGGAAAGGATAAACTGTAGTACACAAGTCCTGCTACTGGCATGACTATATTTGCATTTTCTGTATTTGTAAAGGAAAATGCCAGGCTAAGGAGACATGTGTAAGGCATATTGATGTTTATCCAAATAGCACCAAAACAAGGACTGTAAGAAATGCTGAAATAACCACTTAACTGAAGCAGTGAACAGAGCTATGCAACTGGTTATAAATGGATTATATACTGTATAGTGGATGGTGCAAATGCTTTTGTATTGTGAAGTCAAGATTAATGAAGATGACTTTCAGAAAATAATTCAGTCAGAATTAGACTACAAAGCCATACATTTAAAAAGACCAACAGAAGTCCCAATCTTAGGTAATTAACTCACTCCACTGATGTTACACATGAAATATCTTACACTACAGGATTAGGGAACTCTGCTCATGATGAAATTCACCAACCAAAAAATAGGTACCATTCAAAACAGAGCTCACTGGCTGAAGGTTAACTATTTAAGTAATAATACCAGAACCATAACGGATGCTGTGCCCAGGGATATGAATGGCAGACGTCAATCCTGCAACAGTGATCCTATTACTTAAGTGTCAACCCTTCATATTTGTACTATGAGCTAAAAAAAAAAAAAAAATTAAAAGCTCTTAAATTACATATGCAAAACAGACATGTACGCAATTGCAAACACTTTAGCCCACCTAAAATAAAATTTAGGCACAAATCTACAGTTACTTAGAAAAAAGTAAAACAAGACTGCATTTCCCATCACTACAATGCAAAAAAGTAACTTCATACACAAAATGTACACATAACCCTTCAAAACAGCAATGCCCACCTAAATCAACCCCCCCCCCTCCAGATGGGAAAATCATTAACATTTGAACAAGAATGTTCAACTGAAAGAATAAAAAGAAACACTAAGAACAAGCAGCTAATGGGAAAACTGTATTGAAAAAAATAGACTCTTGTTTTCACTATCTCTATGTAAACTGACTAAAATGATTCGAAAACATAACTAAACTATAAAACTAAAAAAATCCTAACATAGCTCTCTCTACATATTACAATATATTAAAAATGAACTGGCACTACAAAAAAAAAAAAAATATATATATATATATATATATATATATATATATATATATATATATATATATATGTATACTAAATTTACTTCAAAACTAATCTACAAAGCCACTCAAGATACTCAATTTATAAAGAATTATGCAAAGTACCTGAAACCTTTGTCAGAAAAAAACTGAGTAATTTAAATAGTTATACCTTTCATACACCATAAGAATCACTACTGCAGGAGACTCATAATACGAGCAGGACAGTAGTAAATGGCATACCTCTCATCCGCAAACATGACTTGGTGGTCTCATAACATACTCTTCAAGACTGCAGTAGAAACCCTACCCTGACTGTTGCCTGGTCATCCAGCTTGCTGGTTTTGGTAAATGTGTGATGTTCGGGTAGCAGAAGTTACTGTAGAGGTTGCTGATCTGGGGGAGGGAGCCCTAATTTTCCCCTTTAAAGTTTTACTATCATTTGGTCAAAGCAGAAGGTAATGCAATCAAGCAGCATTCTGGAAAGGATCTGTTTATTAACTGGGCAAACCTGCTTCACCATTTAAAGGACACAAATGGGCCGTGTCCCCCAAACATCTACCTGAACTGCTTATTGCAACAGTGTAACATCTCAGCTGCCTGTGAATATACATTACATGCAAAACTCTCATCAGTATTCTCCAGCTTAGGGAAAAAAACAGGCGACAGGTCTTGTTGGATGACTGACACCCTTAAATAATTACAATGTAAATAATACGGGATGCAAAACATCATCCCACAGACTTTAATGGGACTTGGCCCTGCTTTCTCCCTATGTTTGCATTATAAATGTTAAACAGAATTATGACAACACAAGCAAATGCTACTGCTGTTTAAATAGAAAATTAGAAAGAATGTTAAAATGGGGGTCCTCACTTACTTCAAATACAAATTAAATTTATTGGACAAAAGACACCATGTACTGTTACAAAATACAAAACTGTTTCAAATCACTTTGCATCTTTAAAGGTGTATTGTTAATGTACTTTAGCCCTAAAATGCATAACTAAAAATCACCTGTATTATTCCATATAAAACACCACACTTTTATTAAAATGTTATTACTGACCTGCAAAAATGCAATCTTATGTAACAAGTCTATTTCATGACTTAACCTTATAAAGAGTATTTAGTCCAGAAGAGTACCTAGGGTTGGGTGAAAGGAGTAGCCACCCCAGGTGCAAGGGACAGGGGACATGACTGGAAGATTGCCAGTTGGGAAGCAGTGTACTACTGGCGTTAATAAATGAAAGCTGATAGAGCATTAGCTGTCAGGGCTGAAAAGAATCAGTGCTCCATATGTGGTACCTAAAATGTAGCAAGATGCTATTTACACTTGCTACTGTTTAAAGGAAAGAACTTTTTTCCTCACTGCCTAAACAATGAAGGCAAACGGATTGGAGAGCAGACCCTTTTTTTTTTGCTCTCCTGCAACTCAGAGCCAGAATGGGGAATGTCCCCAAGCACCAACGATACTGACAACAAGAATACAACAGTACAATTTGCTTAAGTTTGGAGGAAAAAAAAAGAAAATAAATGCTTGAGGAAGGAAATGTGCAAATCATTCCTAACACAGCATCCAATGGTGAAAGGAACATTCCTTTGCAATGCATGCCAGTAGGAAAGGGGAGGTAGTGGTGGTGGTCCAGGGTGATCTAGACCAGACAGGCTCAGGAATAAGCTCTGTGTTTTACACTGAAAGATAGTGCCGTGACAATGTAAGAGAGGAAAATGGGCTAACAGTGGAAGAATGAGTGAGAAGTAAGAACGCTCCTACAGACATTTTCTACCAGGGAAAAAAGGTAAGGAAAGATGAGGGTCTGAAGTACTGATGGGCTCACAGAAGGATGGAGAATAAAGATCCAGAGAAATGGAAATCTGGTGGAAGAAAGAAGGAGAAGGCATAAGAGGGGAGATTGTAGAGCTTTTGTACAAATGTAGTGAGCATCCATATATACGTTCATCTATCCCAACCATTAATTACCTACTTAACACAGTCCAGCATCAAGGGGAAACTGGAATCTATCCTTGCAGTCAATGGCAAGGGGTAGACAAATGGCCTGTATCTGATGCTACACTGCTGCACGATGGATGCTCTCATGTGTTGTACACATACCTACCACCTTCAGGCAGATAGAGGGATTGCCAAGTCCACATACTGCAGCACTTGTCCAACACACCATGCAGAGACAGGGAGAACATGCAAGCTCCACAGAAGAAACTCGGGTAAAAACTGAACTGCAGATCCAAGCATAATGCTAAACATTGGACCACTGTGCCACAAATCTCTGTAAATAAGTATGTGTATGTGTGTATATTTATATCATCTATATATATATATATATATATATATATATATATATATATATATATATATATATATATATATACACACACACACACACATATATATATATATATATATATATATATATATATATACACACACACGCACACACACATATATATATATATATATATATATATATATACACACACACACACACACACACACACACACACACACACACACACACACACACTTCTTAGGGATCTGGAGTGTGACAGATGAAATATCTTAAAATACAAGATACTTCACCTAACCTGCAGATTATACACACATACTCTACCAATTTCATTATGCTTTTTATTCTCAGTTTGAGTATGTCCCATTTATTTCAATGGGGCATGGTAATTACTTTGTTTAATTAAGCTGCCTATTGAAAAAGGTTTTGCATGGTTTTGATATGTTGTTTTTACTCTGTCTCATGGGTGGCCTTCTGCTCCACTTCTGTGGTGATTTTTTAACTTTTTTTAAGTGACAAATAAGTTTTCTGTATTATTTTAGTAGTGTAGCTATGGCTCTGTTCATTTATATTTTTGCTATTCTTTTTACATACTTTATATATTTAGTTTAGTTACGTAGACTTGGGTCTGTTTTGCTTGTAAAGCTGTTTCCTGACTGGCTGGTAAGTATATGAATCTACTTGGTTAAGTTGTCCAAGAATGAGAATTTTGCCTGAAATGCAGTTTCTGACTGGCTGCATTTTTCTTTTATTATTATTATTATTATATTTAATTTTTTAGTAAACAACTTTATTATTTCACAACTGAAACAGTGATACAGTACACATACATTAATATTAAAGAAAGCAAACAATTAACATTTTTTGATGCACTATGCACACCTCATTTTTAAAAATCATTCTCTCGGACATTACATAAATTGTTCAATTCCTTCCATTAAATCTTATTCCTCCTCCTGACCATTACTGCATGTGTTGTTTTTACAGATTCCACTTACTTCTATGTCATTAGCTCTTTCCTTTTTTTCTAAGGATTCCACCTCCAGTTCTTTACAACGTTCAGTACTTTAATTATACGCTATTTAGATTTTGATTTCCGTTTTCTAGAAATTTTTTTTGATAGTCAATACCATTAAACTAATAAGAACTTACTATGTCTAAGCAATTCAGTGCCTATGTTCTAGCTCAAGAGAGTCATATCCTGGATTACAACAATTTAGCCCCAAGGACAAGGATATTATTTGGGTCTACATTATAAAATTGACGGTTGAAAACATCGAACATATGGTTGACACCATATGGTCGAAGTTTTCAAAAGTCAACCTTATAAAAAGACAAACTAAAAAGAAAGAAAAAAGTACCCTAACAGGTTTAAGCAGAAGGGCAAGCCCCCCTGTACCCCCCACACCTCCCGCTACTTAAATATACCAACTCCGAGACCGCACTACATTGCAGTAAATGGAAATCTCCCCTTACGGAGATTTCTGTTTACATGCTCGAGATTCTGAGCGTTCTATATTCTCATGCTGACATCGGCTTTCGAGAATATAATACAGACCTTATTAATTTTATACTGGTTATAATGTGGTGAACCTGCTTATCCTCCTGCTGTGAAAGTTAGGAGCATTTTCCGAATATCACACAGTCTGTATGAATAATTTCCACCTTCTCTTACTCCCCTTGTAATTAAGTTTATTTCTTCTATCACTGTGCTTTTCAGAAGCCTACCCCTGTGCAACTCAAGAGTGTGATTCCCACAGCTCAAGTCCCAGCTCAGACCCCTTCTACGACAACCAAGTGCTTGATAATTAAACAATGTATGTCCTGTTCTGAGAACTCACCATTTAACTGACATTTAATTTTGAGTGTGTAGCAAAAAAGGCAGTGTGCACACATTCCTGGGTCGTCTCCAGTTATTAGTGCCCCTTTTATCTATTGCTTCACCCCCCCCCCCAGTGTTCATAGTAATTTCCTCTAATATATCACAACTTTTCCCTACTGTAGAGAGACTTTAAGGGGCATATTCAAAATGGTCTTTCCCCCTAGTGACTGTTGACTTGCATACAGCAAGCTAAAACAGTAGTGATTTGCTCCTACTCTAACACAGTCAAACTAAGCACTGAACTATTTTTCCTGATTGATTCTCCAGTTGCTGCTGAGCTGGTCTCTCTGGCTCTACCCGCTCCCCTACCCTACCCCCCATTGTCACCCATTCCCATTTTCCTTTCACTTATAGTTATCCACTCATAGCCCTCCTCTATAACTAACCAATCACACAGCAGGAACCTAAGCTACACTCACAATAGCCAACTTAATTACTAATCTAATTAAATTTAGGTACTATATACACACCCACAGCTACTAAGCCCATTCTCACCCTCACACACACCCCCTACAAACAAAATCTATTTGCATTCTCTCCCCCCCTTTACAATTAAACATTCTAATGTTCAAAATGTGCTCCCTACTTGCCTTACTTACTATAATTTTCTTCATAGCAACCCACCTCACTTCCTACCAAAATAACCTCTATCACAACCTGCACGGTAAATCTCCCACCCAGCTCTATTCTGTTAAAGCTAATGAATTTTCATTCCACATCTCTTCTGCAATATACAATCACTGTAACATAGAACTGCCCCCATTTAAGATTCGCTTCTACCCTACAAAAGGCCATTCCACTACCCAATGCAACATACTTATCAACAAATACCGCCAGACTATAGGGAACGTTGATTCTCATTTAATACTCTGTGGAGATATTCATCCCAAACCTGAACTTGCACCAACCTCCAATAGTAAAATAAATCAGCCTATATTTATACTACATTCCCTTAAAAAAGTACAGTTTTGTACCTACCATAAATGTAGATGTCCGAACAGGATAGCATCTGCAGTCCTTACAAATGGGTTGTCCTGTCGTCTGGCAGCCCTTCGGTCGGCCGGATTCCAAAGTCTGGGTCTGGCCTCGGCTGGTGTCGCACTTCACCAGACATCATAGCTGCAGTTCTTCGGGTATAAAGGCATCAGCCAACGCCATTTTCCTCAGTGTTTCTTGCCCCAGATGCCAGTTGCCCTCTTGGATAGCTAAATTTTTGGATAAATGCCAGTGTTTCCAAATAGTAGAAGGCAAACACAAAAAATAATCATGTATGTACATATATACAAACAAATACACCATAAGAGATCCCCCCCAGCTAGCTATTAGGTGGGCAAGTACCCTAGGAGTACCACAGAGGGGAAGGAGGGTGGGTAATCCTGACTGCAGATGCTATCCTGTTCGGACATCTACATTTATGGTAGGTACAAAACTGTACTATGTCCTTCAAGGATGCATCTGCAGTCCTTACAAATGGGTAGAATACCATAGCCAAACTAGGGGAGGAGGAAGAAGAAATTATGGTGTAGTTAGGATCCCTTGCAAAACAGCAGTGGCAAACCCTGCTCGGGATCTAGAGTATAAAGGTAAGTTATAATGCTTGGCAAATGTATGCACGGAGGTCCAAGTAGCAGCCTCTATAATGTCCTTGGTAGCCACTCCTCGTAAGAAAGCTGTGGTAGTGGCTGTAGCCCTTGTAGAATGAGGCCTTATGTTCTGTAGAATTTGCTTCCATGGTAGGAGTAACAGAATCTAATGCAATTTCCTATCCACTTGGAGATTGTCTGTTTGGAAATTGCTTTTCCTTCCCTTCCTGTTGCATATGCTACCAGAAGCTGGTCAGATTTTCTATTGCCCTTGGTTCTGTCCAGGTAGTAGCGTAACTGTCTATGTACATCCAAGGTATGCAGCAGTCTTTCCCCCCTGTTCTGTGGATTGGGAAAGAAGGTAGGTAGGTGGATTGCCTGGTTTAAAGACACTCTGGATACCACCTTAGGCATAAATGTAGGATTAGTTCTCATGGACACTCTATCTTGATGGAAGATTAGGAAGGGTTGTACTGCCATTAAAGCCTGTAGTTCCGAAACCCTTCTTGCTGAGGTAATTGCCAGCAGGAAAGCAGTTTTCCAGGATAGGTGTTGAAGATCTGCTGTTGCTGCTGGTTCGAAAGGGGGAAGTGTCAATTTTTCTAGTACAAAGTTCAAGTCCCATGCTGGCAATGGTGGTTTCCTAGGAGGTTTTACATTCTTAATTCCTCTCAGAAACTGCCTGAGTAGAGGATGCGAAAAGACAGGTGGATCGAAGCTGTATTCTGCAGAAATAGCTGATGCATGTATTTTGATGGAGGAATAGGACAGGCCTGTATGGAAAAGCTCTGCCAAATACTCCAGGATGTTGGCAATGTCTACCTTTGACACATCTTTGCCCCTGTCGGTACTCCAAATGAGAAACCTTTTCCATTTTCCTGCATAGTTCCTTCTTGTTGAGGGTCTGCGGGCCTCAAGGATAATGTCTTTAACCCTTTGGGATAAATCTGGGTTAGTTGCTCTTATGTAATGTTCCAGGCAGTCAGTTGCAGAGTTTTCAGGTTTGGATGCAGGATGTTGTAGTTGCTCTGAGTTAACATCAAGGGAATCAGGGGTAGTGTCCACATTCTCCCCCGAGACATGCTCCTTAGTAATGGGTACCAATGTTGTCTTGGCCAATCTGGAGCTATCAGAATTATCCTTGGACGTTCCTCTTTGATTTTCAAAAGCACCTTGTGCATCAAAGGAAGAGGTGGGAATGCATATGCTGTCAGGCCTTTCCAACTGAAGGATAGAGAGTCCACCTTCCAAGCATGTGGGTGGTATGTCCTTGTGCAGAATTTCTTGAGCTGGTGATTGAGTGGGGATGCGAATAGGTCTATTTGTGGCAGCCCCCATTTCTTTGTGATGGCCTTGAAGATGTCCGGGTGTAGCATCCATTCGTGAGCATCCGAGGTAGTTCTGCTTAATATGTCTGCTAGGATGTTTTCTTTTCCCGGTACAAAAATTGCTTGTAACTGAATGTTGTACCTCAGAGCCATATTCCATAGGTCCAGGGCCATTCGGCATAGAGGGTATGAATGAGTGCCTCCCTGTTTGTTGATGTACCACATGACTGTGGTGTTGTCTGTCCTTATCATCAACTGGCCTTCTTGGAGGAATGGTCTGAAATTCTGGATTGCTAGTTGTACTGCCAGCATTTCTTTTTGATTTATGTGCAGGTGCAGTTGCTCTGGAGTCCATAAGCCTTGTATGCACTTGTCCAGCATGTGGGCCCCCCAACCGAGGTCTGAGGCGTCCTTTGTGATGGTTTGGCTTGGTTGAATACTGTGGAAGGGCAAACCTGGGTTTGACTGGCATGCCTGAGCCCACCATAGGAACTCTTGTTTCAGGCATGGTATTAGTGGTATTTCGGTTTCTAAGCTGTGCCTGTGTTGAGACCATAAATTCTTTAGGTACCACTGTAGCTTTCTCATATGCAGTCTGGCATGGGGGACCAGGATTATGCAGGATGCCATGAAGCCCAAGGCCTGCAGTACTTTCCTTGCTGTTAGTTTGTTCTGCTTTGTTAATGCCAAAAAGTAGAGAGGAAGTTGTTCTTGTTTTTCTGCAGTTAGGAATGCCATCTGTTTTACTGTGTCCAATTCTGCACCTAAGAAGGTCATTGTTTGGGATGGTATCAGTCTTGACTTTTTTATATTGACTGTGTATCCCAGGGCCTGTAGTAAGCAAATGACTCTTTGTAAGTCTTCTGTTAGCTTGTTTTTGTTGTCCGCTTGTATCAGGCAGTCGTCCAGGTATGGATAAATTTGGATTCCCTGAAGCCTGCAGTGAGCGATTACTGATGCCAGGCATTTCGTGAACACTCTGGGCGCAGTAGATAAGCCAAAGGGCAATGCTGAGAATTGATAATGCTCTGATCCTGCAAGAAATCTGAGGTATCTTCTGCAATGTGGTCGTATGAGGACGTGCAGGTATGCCTCCTTGAGATCTAGAGTTACCAGCCAATACTCCTTGCCCAGCATGGGAAGAAGTTGCTATAGGGTCAGCATTTTGAATTTTGGAACAATGATGAATGTGTTTAAAGCGGACAGGTCGAGAATAGGTCTCCAATTTTTTTCTTTTCTTGGTACCAGGAAGAGTCTGGAGTAAAATCCCTTGCCTTGTTCCATAGGTGATACCCTTTCCACAGCTCTCATCCTTGCTAATTGAGCTATTTGTTTTAGAGCTTCTGTCTTTTGATTTGGTGGAAGGTTTGGCATTCCTCTTTTTCCGGGTAAAGTGTGGAAATGAAACCTGTAGCCTTGGTCTATAGTTTGCAAAATCCACTTGTCTCTTGTGATATAGTGCCAGTTTTTTGAAAATAATGCTAACTTTCCGCCTAAGGGTGCTGCTATTTGTTCCCTGGTAGGCGGTGTCAAAGCCAAGTCACTGTGATTGTCCTGTTGCAGTGGTAGTGGTTGCGTCTGTGCCTCGTTGGTTGTTACCTTGCCACTGGCGTCCCCTGTAGGCACCTCCTCTGGTTTTCACTGTTTTCTACTTTGTGTACGTTTCTTTGGTTTTTCTTTGTGGTTACCTTTCTACCATGGCGGAGGAAACCGACGAGGTGCTACTGAACCTTAGTACTTACTCTATTCCCGAAGGGGAAATTCACAAGGACACTAACTCCTTACTTGTTTCTACTCTTGTTGATATTCAAAAGTCCCTGAAATATCTAGTCGCTAAAGCTGGTGCATCTAACGGAGAGGTAACGGAGACTTCTAGCCCACACGGTTCCTTTAAGGAACTGGACACTGTCGTTGAGGTGGAGCCAAACGGTGAGCGTTTGAGGTGGAAAACAACAGATGGTTGCTTGCCTCTTAATCCACGGTTACAGCATCAACGTGGTGTAAACTGCACAAGGCATGACGTTAAAAAACTTTTGGAATCCTTCAACAACCCATTCGCGAAGTTCGTGAACCAGGACTTTTATTGTGAAGGGGAAGCTTTGAAGAAACGTGAGACACTGACTAGGTTGGTAAAAAGGTTCCGTTCTCTGTCCATTGAGAATTACTACTTCGAGAGGTGTGTTGAACTGAAAGTAATGCCTAAGGGACTAAGGTTTTTTAAATGTCCTAATGGCGTTCAGGTCGGTGACGCTATGTTTGAAAATTTGGTTGCCTTTTTCAACGAAGCAGGTATGTCTTTTTTAAAACTGCTTATCGAAAATTAACAGTTTAAAAATGTCTGACTTAAATTTAGAAATTGCCCGTTTGGAGGAAGAACTTTCTTGTGTTGACAATGTTGAATTTTTAACACCATTATTTGAAGAGGTTGAAAGACATTCTGTTGAAGTTACTAACAGGAAACTGGTTAAACTTCAACGGGATATCACAGCGTACCAAAATAAAACGGCATATTCCTTTTTTGCTCCAAATAGCAGGGAGAGTAAAGGGTTTGTTAGTAAAAATATTGTATCCACCACTGGAGCTCACAAAAGACCAGGAACTTCTGCAAATATTAACTATGCCGGACGGGTTACGGCTGCTGTTAACAGCAACGCTCCAGCTGACAGTTTTAAGGCATTACCTGTAGCTGGCCAGGTACCATCTTTTGGCAACAAAGACTCTTTAAGAGAGAATGACCACCGAATTTCATCTAACAACTTTGACTTTGATTCCGAACCTGAAAACAATGCTGTTAATAAACAGAATCCTGACAACCTTTTGAGTGAAGTTAACTCGACAGGTTCGGTAAATAAGACTTTTTTAGGCAAGAAAAATCCGGTGATAAAGAAAACAGTTTTCACCAGAAGCAGGACATTTATGAATTCCAACTCCTCGGGGGAAGAGAATTGATCAATGAAAAAGAAGAAACTAATAATTTTGACATTATAAATTTGACTGACTTTGACCTAGGGCCACATGAATTACATATTTTAAGGTTAGGACTCAATTTTGTTCCTACCAGGAAGGCTGATCTATGTAAGACAGTTATTGATATTAAGAAATTTACACGGAGACTAAACTTGTCTTACATTTTACACGATGTTTCATGCCCAAATAAAAAGTTAATTAAATCTTCTAGTTATAATCCCCCTTTGGTACACACATTAAAAATTTATGAAGATGCTTGTTTACAAGATTTACATATTTCAATGGGGAAGAAAGACAGGCAAATACATAATCTAACCATTGATGAAAGAAATGCACTTAATAGGTTAAGAAATATGAACCATAATATAAGATTTATGAGAAGTGACAAAGGTGGAAACATAGTAATAATGTCTCAAGAATCATACAATATTAAAATGTTAAAATTATTGGAGAATTATGATGAGTATGAAATCATTACACTTTTTGACATTAGGAGAAAGGAAAGATTAATCTACTCATATTTGTATGATGCCCTAATGTCAGGTGAAATTAATTTAGAAGTTTATGATTTTTGTTTCATTGATAAACCTAGAATTGGCGTTTTATTTGGAATTCCCAAGACACATAAGAATCACTCAGATCCGCCTTTTCGACCTATAGTTTCTGCCCCCCACTCAGTTACTGAAGGGATAGCCCTTATTATTGATGCCATATTAAGTCCATTAGTGTCTGAATTTGATTCTTTTCTCAAAGATTCTTGGCATTTTTTGAAAAAAGTAAAGGAGAGCTCTATCATTAAGACTTATAATCCAGACAAACACATCATATTTACACTTGATGTTATATCTTTATTTACTTGTATTCCTCATGAAGATGGGGTGGAAGCAATTCGTTGTATTTTGAGTAAAAATAAAAGTTTTAAAACAGGACAAATTTCCACTATTTGTAGATTTATTGAAATATTATTACAAAACAACTTTTTTCTTTTTGGGAAAACAGACAGAAAAGAGGTGTGGCCATGGGGTCGTCTGCGGCCCCTGCATATGCAAACTTGGTCATGTCCTGGTGGGAGGACACCATACTGAGTGCCGTTAAGAACGATTTTCAGGTTTTGTTTTATTGCCGGTTCGTAGACGATTTATTTTTTATTATTGAAGGGAATGACGTCACAGTCGAACAATTCCTTAATAAATTAAATGGTACTGGAGGTTTTTTACAATTTACTCTAGGTTGTTCTGGGAATTCCATCAACTTTTTGGACGTTCAACTTTGGTGGGATACCTCGGAAGGGAGATTTCATAGCAAAATACATCGGAAGGAAACTTTCACCAATAGTTATGTGCACTTCACTAGTGCACATCCCACACATGTTATTCGTAACATACCGAAGGGGCAGTTCATTCGTGCATGCAGGATGACCACCAGGGATTATGATTTATTAGTGGAATTTGAATTTATTAAAAATATGTTTTTTTACAGAGGGTATTCCTTACCCTTACTAAATTCTATTATTAATGACATATATAAACAAAGGCAATTAAACTATAAGGCTATACTTGACGATGACAATATTACTTTTTCTAATTTGGCCTCTAACAAAGTGGAAAGTAACCATAAGTTGGTTTGTTCGTTGGACATGAGTATTGATAGTAATCAGATTCGTGACATTTTGACGAGAAATTGGAAAATTATTCATGGAAATTCAGACCTTTTTGGTGTGTTAGGCAACAAACCTTCTTTTGTTTTTAGGAATTCATATAATGTTAAAAAAGCTCTAGAACACCATTCTTTTAAGCAAAATCACGGAGATTCTAGAGCTAGGGGCATGTTTCCATGTAACAACTGTAGTACTTGTAGGTTTATAGCCAAAGGACCTGTTATTTTCATCGAGGGAATAGATCTTACCTTCCCTGTTCCTGGATATGTTACATGTAACACAAAAGGGGTAGTCTATATAGGTTTCTGTAGTTCATGCCCTGCATTTTATGTAGGGATGACTACTAGGTGCTTGCATACCCGTATTAAGGAACACATTTACAACATCAAGACTTGTAATGATAATAGTGCATTATTTAAACATTCTATCAAATGTATGAATTTCAAAAAATTTTTATTCTCAGTACTAGAGGTGGTTCATTCAGACCTCAGGGGTGGGGATTTTAAAAATTTGGTAGAACAAAGAGAGACCTGTTGGCAGATTAAACTTTCGGCTGACCAAGCTCCAGGTTTAAATGAAGCAGTCAACATTAAATGTTTTTTAAAAAACAATGTGTTAAGTATAGACAAGCACAATCTTTCTATTTCCTCTTTGTTTATATGAAACAGGCTATCTTTTAGATTAACTATCAAATGATGTTTGTATTAATTGAATTATTGCTTGACCAATCAACATCTTAGGATTAATTTACACTGTATTTAATGGCAGTTTTTAAATGTTTTTATTCATTCTGAGGAAGTCCAAGGACGAAAGCGGATATTAAAATATTTTGGTTACGCTATTTCCGTGGAGTTGGTTCTGTATTTTGCCTCTGGTTTTCGCTGTTTTCTACTTTGTGTACGTTCCTTTGGTTTTTCTTTGTGGTTACCTCCTCTGGATTGATTTCTGCCTCTTGAACGCCTATTCCTGCCTCTCTGAGTTTTAGAGGAGTCTGGAAAGGACCAATTTTTGGAAGGCCAGTTCCTGCTAAACCTTGGAGGCTGAACCTGTAAGAAATCTTTTACTGTTTGTACAGATTTTGCCTTCTCTTCCATTTTCTTCAGTACCTGTTGGGCAGGAGAACCAAATAAACTGACCTTATCCATAGGAGCATCTAACAGCTTTGCTTTAACATGATCCGGCAAGACCTGTTCTTTCAACCATGCATGCCTTCTTATAACTGTGCCAGTCATGGCTGATCTAAATGAAGCCTCCAGTGCATCATAGCCACATTTTAAGGAATGGTTACTAACCTGCTGAATGTTATTCACCATTTCTAGAACATATTTCTTATCTAAAGAATCATCCGAGGACAGCTTCTTAGTTAACTGATCAAGCATAAACTCTTGGTATTGGATCATATGAAACTGACAGTTCAATGCTCTAGCTGAGAGAGTAGCAGAGGTGTATACTTTTTTACCCCATCTCTCTAAGGACCTGGATTCCCTTTCAGAAGGAGAGGGTTTTAGCTGAGGTCGGCTACTGCCTTAGGCCCCTGGGAGATGGTCTCAGGATCTGCGAAAGGAGCCTTGTATAAATGGTGATGAGTGTCCGGGACCCTGTAGAACCTATCGGGTTTAGCAGGGGCTGGAGGTAAAGTATCAGGAGCAGTGCAAGCATCATTAAATGCATCATCCACAACAGGGAGAACTGGAGGTATAGCTAAAGGCCTATGTTGCGGTAAGTGTAAAAAGGTCCTAAGCCTTTTCCTTGAATCTGAGAAATCTTGCCCCTGCCATTGTAATTGCTCTCTCATGGCATATAAAGTTTCCCCAAAAGAAAATTCCTCTGGTGGAGAAGCAGAAGGAATCGATTCTTCAGCATCGGAATCTTCATAAGTAGAAAAAGGAGCCTCTGGATGGTCTGTATTGTCTGTATCATCAGAAGAGTCATCTGAGGACACTGGCTCAGGGGGCTCTGCTCTAGGTCTCTTTTCTGGAGGTTGAGAGGCCCTGTCTGGGTGAGATTGGGATCCCCTTATTAAGGAGATGAGATCCTCTGCCAGAGTAAGCATTTGGGAACTGGAACTGGGCCTGTGAGAGGGGGGCTTAACAGGCACAGACTTAGAAGTTTTGGCTGCTTTAGCCCTGGCAAAGGCCTTTATAGACATGGCTGCG
This sequence comes from Protopterus annectens, assembly GCF_019279795.1. Lineage (NCBI taxonomy): Eukaryota > Metazoa > Chordata > Ceratodontiformes > Protopteridae > Protopterus > Protopterus annectens. The sequence continues at coordinate 1,014,714,974 of NC_056743.1, forward strand.
GGAGGCCTAGCAGCACCACGTGCTGGGGTAGAAACATCCAAAGGGATGGTGTCCGATAAGTCTTGTGAAACCACAGTAGTAGGTAAAACTTCAGAGGCCGATTCAACTAGGGTAGAGGGGGCCTCGGTAGTAGTCATGGATTCGGCTGAAGATTGAACCGTTTGCTCGGTTTCGGCCGAAACCGAGACACTCGCGGTTTGTTTAACCGTGGTTTCGGCCGAAACCGCGGACCGCAAGTGTCGGTCCTTTTCTTTAAGTTTCTTAACAATTTGGGTAGTCGGAGGATCCGACGGCATTATGTACGCAAAATCTGAGCCGAAAAACTGTTCAGCAAACTCCGACCGACGTCTAAGCGTTCGTCGGTTGAAAGAAGCACAGGCTAAACAAGCTGCTACGTCGTGGTCTGGGCCTAAACAAGGTAAGCAGTAAGAGTGGAAATCTTTATGAGGTATTTGTTTCCCACAAGTTAAACAGTTATTCACTTTTTCTGACATCGGCTGAGGCAAGAAAGAGTCCCCAACGGGGTACTTAGCTTTTTAGAAGTCTTCGAAGTAGTATTCGGTAGTAGTAATCTCTGGATCTGACCGACCGGCACTTGCGAACAGCTTCTGCTTCGGGCACCACGCGGCAAGAAAGACTGAGGAAAATGGCGTCGGCTGATGCCTTTATACCTGAAGAACTGCAGCTATGACGTCGGGTGAAGTGCGACACCAGCCGAGGCCAGACCCAGACTTTGGAATCCGGCCGACCGAAGGGCTGCCTGACGACAGGACAACCCATTTGTAAGGACTGCAGATGCATCCTTGAAGGACATCCCACCAACCTCTAAATTCTCTACATCACCATAAGAAGTATGCTTAATAAACTTGATGAACTGCATGCAACGTTATCCTTTTATGCCCCAGACATTATGCTCCTTACTGAAACTTTGCTTAAGCCACATAACAAGGACAATGAATTACTGCCCCAGGCAACAACCTACTTAGAAAAGACTGTACATCCGAAAGAGGAGGCGGTGTCGCCTTGCTTTTCAAAAATAACCTTACAGTTAACCATATTAACATTAAAATCTTTACGTTCAATAACACCGAAACCCTATTCATAAAAGTACAAATTAACCCTCAAAAACAGCTGAACATACTAGGCTCATATATCCCTCCCATGCACTAGAATCCATAATCCACTGGGCATCAGAATCCCTTCCCCATGAAACACTCATTTTGGTGACTTCAGCCCAGCTAGATGGAATTTTGTAAATAATTATATGTCATTTGAGACTATTAATAGGATTTATATAGAAATGTAACAACGGGAGACACTGCCAGCCCAGCTATTTGGAATTTTGTAAAGAGTTATATGTCATTTGTATATACCAGCATGATGCAATTGCTTGTGTTACCAAATGTATTAGAACTATATGTTATGTGTATATTAAACTACTGGTACAGAAGTGTGTGTTGAACAGAGTTTGTACAGTACTGAGCTTCAAGGATGTATCCAGTGCACCCTACTGGAAAGGAACAAAATGTATATAAACTATATACCTGTGCAAATGTATGTTTTAATAGTAGAAAATGGAACATACAGAGTTAACTTACAAAACTTCAAGAAAATAAACTAAAATTAAATTGTTTTACGATTGTGTTATAAAAGTTAGTTTCAATGCAGCAAGGAGACAGGATGTCTACAACTATGGTGCCTTCGGCATTGTTTTGTAAGGGTTTTATTGTTTCATGTCTTCTAGCAACTGCAAACATCTGAAGGATATGTATTTTTCACAGAGAGAGAAATTAAATTCTGTTAGTTTCTGACAAAAAGGGGTTTAGCCTTGGAACTGAAGTCAGGTGATAGAAAGTGATGTCATCCAAGCTAACCCAGCAGTAATCTTCTTCTTTTGGCTTTTCCTGGTTAGGGGATGCCACAGCGGATCACCTGTCCGCTCATGATTGGCAGTTGAGTTTTACGGTGTCTGGTTGCCAGCCCGGCACCCAACCTTCCACAGAAGGTACACACACTCACGCACTCACACCTAGGGCCAATTTAGAGTGACCAATCCACCTACAAGCATGTCTTTAGGATGTGGGAGGAAAGCAAGAACATCCACTCCTCATCACCATCTGCAACTTGCCTTGCTGTAAGTAAGATTTAGGGCATAGTATCTCTTTTAGATATAGAAAGGAATATAGTAACAATTAGTTTAGATGTTTTCTGTATTTGAGACTGTCCTGCAATGTTGTTTTAAAATATTTCCTGTGATTTTGAACTCAGAAGTAACTGTGTTTGTGTACGGAGTATTGTCTTGTTCTTTTATTACTTATTATTAAATATATTTAAACCTATCTTTGTGGCTATTTGTGACATATTTAAGTGCTTTGCGTACTTGCATATCTATTTGGTGACACTGTACAGGCCACTTCTAAATAGCCTTGCAAGTCTTGGTCAGACTACCATTTGGATTAATAGTAACATTACACAGTAGGATTGGACACCCTTTGTTAAGGGCCTTAAGTAGTTGACAAGAGTGGCTGGTGGCAATGGAAACTACCTTATAGTCTAGGCAGAAGGAGGCATAGCTGGTAAACCTGTGCCAGTCTTTACCAGGAGTGTGTGTGTTTGTATATAAATGAAACCTCAAAGAGAGTGTGTGTATCAGCTACTTGGGCAAGGACACGAAGCACTGGTTGGACAGAGAAGGTGCTGGAGGTTTTGGCTTGACCACTCAGCTGAGATCTCAGCCCTATAGCTGTGCCAGTGGGGAGTCTTATTGGGGATCTGGAGAAAGAAGGAGAAACCAGCCACAGACTGACTGTGATCTCAGTGTGCTCTTAAGGGAAATTGCACTTTACTGTGTATGTACTTATCCTCCCAGTACATCCCCCACTGTTGCCAGTAGTGAGGAGTGAGGCTCCTTAATTACTGGGCCAGTGCAGTGGCATCACATATTAATTGGTGGCAGCGGAGGGATAGCCACATCACATATTATTTTACTTGTAGTGATGTGGATATTGAATTCCTGTAGCCTGTGTACAGTGGTCACTGAAGGTGTCTGTACTTTCAATCAGCAACGCAGTGAACATTAAGACTTTAGCATCACAATTGTTTTTTTTTTTTTTTTTTTTGTTAGCTTAGTTAGTCAGGGAAAGTATGTCAGCAGAGGAGTATGGCAAGCTGACAAAGAGCCAGTTGGCTGATATGTGCCAGACTAAAGGACTGGTGCATGCCAACCCGACTAAGGCAGAAATTATTGTAGCTTTGGGCACAGCTGCATCGCAGACCAGCAATCAGGAGGACAACCAGGCTGGCCTTGGAGATGTACAGCTCTCAGAAAACAGACAGCTCAGCCTTTCCACAGAGGACTTAGAAAATCCATCTGGAGACTTGAGCTGGAGGGCCAAGCATTTGGAAACAGAAGCAGCAGAGACAGTGAGACATCTTGAGACTGAGGAAAATGAGAAACTACTACTACATCTAGAGGCTTAGGAGAAGAAGAGGCAGCGGCAACATGAAAAGGAGATGCTGACTCTTCGCTTGAGTCATGGAGGTAATGGGGAAGGGAGTAACTGAACTCCAAAAGTAAAGGTCAGTAAATTTCTTCAACAATTAACATAGGGGGATAATTCTGATAGTTTAATTCATATTTCTGAAATGGTATGCAAACGGTATAATGTTGACCAAGGGCTCTGGGAACGGTTCACGACCCCCTTACTCCATGTAAAAGCTGTAACTGCTACTTCTAAATTGTCTGATAATTATTTCTTAAATTATAATACTGTAAAAAAACTGTCTTTTGGAATGCTTTAACACTTGAAGCTTATAGGAAAAAGTTTTGTGAGCATAGACGCAAAGCAGATGAAAGTGTATGTGAATATATTGCTGAACTAAGCATTTATTTTCATAGGTGGGTGAGTGGATGTCAGGTCACCACTTTTGAAGGGCTGCCAGATCTTTTGGTGAGGGAACAACCCCTTAGAACTTTGCCTGAGGACATGAGAATCTGGTTAGCTGATAGAAAATGCAGTACTGCAGATGAGTTGGGGAAGAAGGGAGAACTATACCTAGCAAGCAGGGCATCACTGCACAAGAAAGGGACACCCAGTGCTGCTCATGGGTCTAAGGAAACCCATAGTGGGCTGCCCAGACTGCCCCAACAGAGTCCGCCAGTAGCAGGGGAAAACACTATGCCAGGTAACACATCCAGGACCAAAGGTTAAATGTTTTAAATGCAGTGGGGCCATGTAGCATATAGATGTCCATGGAGGCAAGGTGGGGAACAAAAAGTGGGAGAGCCAGAAAGTGGGCATGACAAAATGCCAGCAGTAAATTGTCTTGAGACAACAAGGGTACCACAAGAGGTTATATCCCATCTTAGTGGATGGGAAAGAGGCCACTGCTAAGACAGAGACAGCCTCTGACCTAGCCATTATGAAGCCTGCAATGGTTAAAGAGGAGCACTACTTGCTTGGGCAGTCTACTCCAGTCAGAGCATTAGAGGGACCCCATTCCAAATACCTTTGGCTAGGGTTCACCTTGACTGAGAGGGCAGAAAAGGAAGCCAGCAAGTAGGTGTGTTTGAGGATATCCCTGCAGATGTCCTGACAGGGAGTGATTTTGATAATGTGTGCATGCAGTTACACACATTCAGGCTTGGAGACAAGCGTGTGGGTCTGGTAGCCTGGGGGAGACCCAGACAGACCGCACACTTGCAGCCAGGACTGGTAAGGTGGTTACTTCAGGGAGGGAGCTACCCTGTAGCAGTGAGACTGAAGGTGAGCCACACCTTCTTGTGCTGTGCCAGTGAGGAGACTTATTAAGGTTCTGCAGAAAGAGGAAGAAAACAGCCCAGGACTGACTGTGACCTCTATGTGCTCTGAAGGGAAATTGCACTTTACTGTGTATGTACTTGTCATCCTCAGAGTGTGTACATCCCCAACTGTTGCCAGTGGTGAGGATTGAGGCTCCTTGATTACTGGGCCAGTGCAGTGGCATCACATCAACCATCAATTGGACTTCAATAAACTCACCCCTCCTCACTTCTCACATAAACCTACTCGGCTTCAATCAACTTAGCCAAACCACAACCAAAATAGACAGAGCTACCAAAAAAGAATCCATTTTATATTGGATCCTCACTAACCACCCATCCAAGACGCAATACTTTGGTACATTACTTGACACCCTAAGTGACCAGCTCCCTACTTTTATGTTAAGACAATAAATTAAACCCACAAAACGTAGCTCCCTCAAACATATGATACAAAACAAAACTTCAAAGCAGATGACCTAATAACAGCACTAAACCACTATAACTGGTCACCCCGCTGAAGCCTCCCCCTCGACAAGGCAGTAGACTACTTTAACTCCAACTTTCTGAACATACTTGACCAACTTGCCCTGCAGGAATAATTTGTACAAAATTTAACTCTGCCCCCTGGCTCACCAAAAGTACCCAGCTTCTACGAAAACAAAGGGACAAAGCATAAGACACCTGGTGTCATAACAAAACTATTATTAACAGGCAACTATTCTTTTAATTAAGAAATAAGGCTAAGAATCTGATAAGAATGGATAAGAAAACCCATTACTCAAATATACAAACCAAGCATAACCCTAACCCACAAAAATTCTGGGCAGCCATAAATAAAATTCACCATCCCGGCAAAACTATTACCCTACCCCCTAACATTGAGACATCGACAAACACTGCAACACAATTCAATGAATATTTTACCAACTCTATTTTAAAGCTGGCAAAAACTCCTCTCCTATAACCCTCCCAAACAAGCTGAATTCCCCAATCAACCAAAACATTTTCTCCCTCCAACCAATCCAGACCAGCATCATCTCCAGATACTTGACCAAACTAAAACCCACTACCCTAGCAGCTGATAAGGTCTCAGCAGAATACCTCCGGATCGCAGCCAAGGCTATTTCACACCCAGTCTCTATCTCCAAACAGCAAGTCCCACTCCTCTGGAAAGTCTCACATGTAATACCTCTACACAAAGGGGGTGACTCAACCGAATTATCTAACTACCGTCCAACAGCCTACTATCCCCACTGTCAAAAATACTAGAGAAATGTATATATTCTCAAATACTAAAATACCTTCTATCCAACAATCTCCTAGTTGGAACTCAACATGGGTTTCGCCCAGGCCACAGCACCACCACTGCCCTTATTAGCTTCACCAACCACATTAAACAGAGAAATGCAGGCAATTTGTATCAACTGTCTTTTTGGACCTCTCCAAAGCATTTGATAATGTCTCCCATAACAAATTACTGACTTCTCTCTGAGAACTTTAACTTTGCACTCTAATGGTTCAAAGGACCATCTTTCAAACCGTAACCAAGTCGTTAAGTGGCAAGACTATCTATCCCTCTTTCTCCCTGCCACCTTAGGTGTGCCCCAAGGATCTATACTTGGACCCCTGTTCTTCACAATATTCACCAACAACCTTCATAAAGCTTAGTTCAATGGTTCTGGTCAGCCCTCTTTCTCCAAATCCTACAGAAAACAACCCAAGAATCCTTCACAGCCACTGAAACCTGGTCATCAAACTTGCAATTCATACTCAAACCCCCCCTCCCCAGAAAAAACAGCTTATGCTCTTTCACTCCTCCAAAGCTACAGATCACATTCCCCCTTTTACAATTATTACCTACGACAACATCCATATCGCACCAGTTGTACATGCCAAGCTACTTGGTATCATCGACCAAAACATGAAATTCAACAAGCACATAGCTCAAACCATAACAAAAAGTGAATAACAACTAGCTACACTCTATAGATGAAGAAACTATCCGACCCCCAATAGTAAATCTATCATGGCAAGAATCTACCTACTCTCTATATTACTCTATACGTTCCCTGTTCTAGTTAACCTTAGAAAAGGTGATTTAACCAAACTATCCCCTTGTTATAACAAGATAGCGAAATCTGCTACTGATTCTTTGTACAGCTCTCACTATTGCTTAGCCCTTCAAAAACATTTTTGGCTTGAATTTCCAAATTTACGGACCCGGATTCAACTCTCTCTAGCTCGCCAAATTCTCTACCATCCCAACAAAACCCCATTCTTACATGGCTTAATTAACCATTACTCCAATAGCCGACTGCTAAGGTCCACCAACAAAGGGCTGGTCAAAGTCTCTAAAAGCAGATATACTTAAGGAGACTCTTTACTCTTGTACTATTGCAAAGATAACACAGGAAACAGCCCCAGTACTGAATAGACACACCGTCAGAATGTAAAAACGATATAACAACAATAAACGATAGTCTAACCACGATCAGTATGCAGCAGGTCAAAAGACAGTCCAAATAAATCACTCACAACGTCTCCAAAATAGAAAAGTAAATTTAATCCATGGAACAACAGAGTAAGCGCTTTCGCGTAGGATCACCTACGCTTCCTCAGACATAAAAACATATAAAAACTCTCCCACTTTTAAATCAAACAAGGCGGGAAGGGTAAACTAATTGGCAAAACAATCAATCAATTAGACAATCTGCTATTCAAATTTTAAAGCCCTAACAACTGTTGCTATCGCTATATCAACAACATCCTAGGTATAAGCATAACATACTCGTGGCTTAGGATAAGTACAAATGTTATTTCATGAAGCTTGTCCTTCATCATAGCACTCTTAAAACATTTGCAATAATCACTGAAAACAAAAGAATCATTAGTTCGTGAATTCCATCATAAGCGACAACCGAGTGCACATAAACAAACCATGTGGAAGACGTCAACAATGGGGTTGTAACGTTGACATTCTAACATTTTAAGCCACGTATTTCTATAATTTTTATAAAACTTACATTCATACTAATTTAAAACAAAACCTATACCAATGCTTAGTTGTAAAACAGCCTATATATAAGAGAAGAATAGTCCTTTCTATTGTAAAATTGCAAGTTGTGTTGTCGTGAATAAATGCCTGAAACCGGCATAAATAACTACAGACAACCAGTATGGTCAGCATTGCCATAACCTGCATGAACTCATCTAACACATAATCGCAATGACTATTACTCTTTGACTTACTGTGTCCTGACACTAATTGTTGGATAAACGTTTCAGAAACGCTAAAATGCTAAATTCCTTACTAGGGCATGTAAATCTGAGTGAGATCTTGCAGTCAATAATCCTTTATGCAAGATCGCGTCATTGCGTAAAATAGCGTGCATGTTACAAGTCGCTGGATTAATGTAGCACGCCCAGCATAGCGATGTTATTCAAAAAACCCTATTAGTTCTGTATTTGGGCATATATTATTATAAAAGATGCCTGAAATACGGCAATTTACAGCCAGTGGTTATCCGAGCAATTTCTAGTTGTAGAATGGAGCATATAAAAAAGTTTACTGACTTTAAAACCAATTAACTATCACATTGATTGTATCTAAAGAGTATATACTATACCATCTCACAATAAACATATATAAATAACTAATGTTCGGAACATTGGAATAGATTTAACTAAATTAAAAACTCTTATTGTGTATTTATTCATATAACTATAATATGAAACATTAATCAAACATATCAATAAAATATTAGATGAATTGATTGCTCTGTGTATGAGCAAGTGTATGTGCATGGGGCATTGGTATACTAAATAAAACATGTAACAGACCTAGCATATAACTAAAACCCTATGTATGTGGTCACTAGTAAGGATAACTATAGGTTCATAACTAGGGTTTATTAAAATGCCGCATAATAAAACCCATGTGTATATGGACCTATATATCATCAATGAGAACAATAATAGCACAAATAGTGCTAATAAAGGTAGATAAAATAAGCAATAACAATAAAATTCTTACGTGACATCTAACTTATATACAAGGCATGTCAATATAAATACTTAAATGTAGATATATACATAAACTTAACTATAGTTAACATTAAACATATCAAACTAATGTGTCTCATAGATGAAATATATGAGTATATATCAACTATGGATGTGAGAAATTTATATATATTCATATCATTCTTGAATTTCCAATGTTAATGTACATATAGTTGATAACAGAAGTCCTAGGGCCATTAGAAAATCAAAACATTACAAACGTTATTGTGTTGAAAAATATTTATATGTTGTAACGACTCAATGGGTGTCTATATATTAGTATGTCTTCATTAGATGTAACCATATTCATATAATGGAAATGGTTATACAAAAATGGCAATTAAATATACTGAGTAGTCCAAAAGTTGTTGTATTTCAACGGCTACTGCCTCTAATGCAATATAGCCCTTGGCATTATGAGAGATATAAAGTGCCTATAATCAAATACATTTATAGTATAGGCTTAATAGAGATAAAATTATTTAAGCCTGGATATAGATGTGCCCCCATTCTCAGAATCCAATTCAGTTCAGCCTTGGCTAACCTATTCGCTGAGTCTCCACCTCTATGATTCAACGCCACAATCTCTAATACTCGAAACTGAAAGGACAAATGTGTTGGATGCTCTATCAAGTGCTTGGCCAGGGCATTGTTATCATTGCCTTTCCTGATATCATATAGGTGGTTGTATCATATAGGTGGTTGTATATTCTGTCACTAAGTTTTCTTTTAGTGAGACCTATGTAAAAAGCTGTACAACTTAAACAGTGAGCAAGATATATAACATTTTTTGTATCACCGGTAGCATGGAATTTAGGCGAAAACTTATAATTCATACAAGGATGTGAGTAATCCTGAATGGAAGTAATATACTTGCATCTGTTACAATTTTTACATGGATATGTTCCCAAGTTCATAGTGTTATGGTTAGTGTTATGGGCCCCAGGTAATGGATCTTTACATAAGATCATTTTTAAATTATTACAGTTTCTATATAGAAACTGTGGTCTATCACCTGTGATCTCCCTAGTTGCAGTATCTAGAGTTAACATGTTCCAGTTGCGTGTAACTACCCCTTGGATCGATTTTACATCACTTGTGTATTTAATAATGTACCTAAGTGAATCAGATGGTTGTATCTTAAAAGATGTCCTATTCACATAGTGTCGAGTATATGTAGTTGCATTGGTTTCAGAATCCAGGACCATGTTTCTAATATCCTTTACCATACTGGGTTTGTAACCTCTATCTCTAAATAGAGATTCCATCAAGTCAGCTTCTATATGTAACAAAGATTGATCTTTACATAACCTTTTCAATCTAATAAACTGACTTTTAACGATACCAAAGAAGACATGTCTGGGATGCATGCTTTCATATTTAAGTATCGAATTCCTCCAAACTGGTTTTCTGTATAGGGTTGATGTGATTTGTCCATTTTTATTGATGTTAAGTGTCACATCTAAAAACGGGATGGACGAAGTTGAATACTCCTGTGTAAATGTAAGGAATGTAGTGGTGGATTCTACATCTGACCAAAATAACTTAAAATCTGTTTGCGTACCTTCCCAAATAATTATGATGTCATCTACAAAACGTTTGTACATTTTCACTCGTTTAAACATAGTATGAGTGAATACATGATCTAACTCCCAGTCAAGAACCACTAGATTGGCGTAAGAATTAGCACAGGGTGTGCCCATGGCAACACCCCATTTCTGTAAATAGCTTTTTTCTTTAAATATAAAGATATTGTTACTCAATACCAAATCTAGAAGTTGACAAATAAGTAAATTTCTATCATTGCTATAGGTTGATTCTTTGGTGAGTATCTCATGAATAGATTGTATCCCTGCTTCATTGGGTATGCAGGTAAACAAATTTTTGACATCTAAGGTGACAAATAGATAGTCATGTTGGTCAACATCAAGTATTATGTTCCCTATATAGTCTAACAGTTGATACGTATCCCTAAGTATGGAGGGAAATGATTCAACAACGGGTCTCAGTAAATGTTCAATAAAGGCAGAGATATTGTAGGTAGCCCAGCCTTCACCTGATACAATAGGTCTCATTGGTATTGGGGTGATGTTTTTATGCATCTTAGGCAGTCCCTTGATAATCGGTAAAATTGGATTCTCAACATAGAAGAATTCATAAATTTCCTTGCTTATCTGTCTACACATGACCAAATCATATAGAGTATCATGTATATTATGAATTATACGATCAATATCCTGCGTATATATTTCTCTATATGTATTGATATCAGAGAGCATAGATAGCATGGTCGCTGTATATTCAAGGGTATTCATTACCACCACCCCACCGCCTTTATCAGCTGGCTTCACAATTATATCTTTCCTATATTTAAGCTCATTTAATGCCTTATTTTCAAGTGATGTTAAATTATAGTATGTGGGCTTATTTACTTTAGAAGAAAAGAGCTCATAAAAATCATTTTCACAGGCTTTCAGAAAGCACTCTACATGGCTAGGCATATTCGGTAGAAAAGTACTCTTAGATTTAAACTGAAAGCTTGAAGTGTCATATATATTGCTTCTTTGTTGGTCTTTAAATAGCAATTTCAACGAAAGTCTACGACAAAACAGTCTTAAATCAATAAGCGTCTCGCTCAAAATGCCAGTACAAGCTGGAATGAAGTTCAGGCCTTTGCTCAATATACTAATTTCAGTATCATCCAGGTCAAAATCCGATACATTATATACCAGGTCAGTCAATGCCTTGCTCTCCTTGTCTGTCCAAATCTCTCTCCTGATGGTTTCCTTTTCCGTGGGCCTCTGCTGTTGGATCGCCCTCTGTTCTGGAAATTCTGCTTGACCGGATAAGGTAAAAAACGAGTGCTGTCATTAATAGGTGCCTTGGGAATAGCTCCAAGTATAGAAGCAGCATTCTTGTCCAGTAAAGCCAGCTGGTTAGGTGGAGGGGTATCTGTACCCATAAGCTCAGTATTGTAGGTGTTACCAGTCTGTCCTACTGGTAGAATTTCTCTATTATCTGATATCCTGGATGTAGATGAAGACAATATTTCAGGTACAGAGGTATTAGGTGAATGGTTATTTGTTACATTCACCGATGCCACATTGTTAGTGGAAAAAACACCTTCATTGTTGCTTATGTTATTATATGTTCTGGGCCAAACAAAAATCTGGCCACACTGGAAATCATTATGGTCTCTCATCAATTTCTTTTGTTTGATCTGTTTAAGTCTAATGCTGAAAGCATTGACCTGCGTACAAATATTTTTCAGCTTGTTAACACAAAAATCAGAATTAAAGCGCTCAGTTATTTCTTTATAGGTTGCATCTGCTTTACTGCAAAGTTCAATTTCCGTTGGTTGGAAATATTGGATCAACAGTTTCATATACCTGAAACAAAAGTCTATATTTAAATCCTGCCATTGTTTGAGCAGGGTTGGGTGGCTATCCCCATATGAGGGCATGCAAAAAACCCGCATGCCCCTGGGTACCACCTTAAAATGTAGACAGGCTTCTAGGTGTAGCCTTTGCCACACCAGACGTTGCAGTTTATAAAGATCATCTTCTAATGATTTACTCAAGATGAAAAAATCATTTAAATGCTCACCATTAGTAGAGTCACTGACTGCCTCATTTACATTCCCAAAGTCCAGAGTCAATAAAGGGTTAGTGTCATGATGTAAAATGCTCTCCCATGAGCTGGTTCTATCCCTCGTCTCCGGTCTGTAATGTAACTCAATATCTGGTGTTTCCATCGTGGGTATGGAGCTGTAACAGGTAAGCAGAGATCCAAAGAAAACACAGGAAACAGCCCCAGTACTGAATAGACACACCGTCAGAATGTAAAAACGATATAACAACAATAAACGGTAGTCTAACCACGATCAGTATGCAACAGGTCAAAAGACAGTCCAAATAAATCACTCACAACGTCTCCAAAGTAGAAAAGTAAATTTAATCCATGGAACAACAGAGTAAGCGCTTTCGCGTAGGATCACCTACGCTTCCTCAGACATAAAAACATATAAAAACTCTCCCACTTTTAAATCAAACAAGGCGGGAATGGTAAACTAATTGGCAAAACAATCATTCAATCAATTAGACAATCTGCTATTCAAATTTTAAAGCCCTAACAACTGTTGCTATCGCTATATCAACAACATCCTAGCTATAAGCATAACATACTCGTGGCTTAGTATTCACGACAACACAACTTGCAATTTTACAATAGAAGGGACTATTCTTCTCTTATAAATAGGCTGTTTTACAACTAAGCATTGGTATAGGTTTTGTTTTAAATTAGTATGAATGTAAGTTTTATAAAACTTATAGAAATATGTGGCTTAAAATGTTAGAATGTCAACGTTACAACCCCACTGTTGACGTCTTCCACATGGTTTGTTTATGTGCACTCGGTTGTTGCTTATGATGGAATTCACGAACTAATGATTCTTTTGTTTTCAGTGATTATTGCAAATATTTTAAGAGCGCTATGATGAAGGACAAGCTTCATGAAATAACATTTGTACTTATCCTAAGCCACGAGTATGTTATGCTTATACCTAGGATGTTGTTGATATAGCGATAGCAACAGTTGTTAGGGCTTTAAAATTTGAATAGCAGATTGTCTAATTGATTGAATGATTATTTTGCCAATTAGTTTACCCTTCCCGCCTTGTTTGATTTAAAAGTGGGAGAGTTTTTATATGTTTTTATGTCTGAGGAAGTGTAGTTGATCCTACGCGAAAGCGCTTACTCTGTTGTTCCATGGATTAAATTTACTTTTCTACTTTGGAGACGTTGTGAGTGATTTATTTGGACTGTCTTTTGACCTGCTGCATACTGATCGTGGTTAGACTACCGTTTACTATTGCAAAGATGTGGAACTCTCTCCCACTTGAAATCAGGACTCAGGCAAGCAAAATTAGTTTTAAAAATCAACTGAAATCCTACCTCACCAAGTCTTGGATATGTACATGCTCTGACCTAGTCTAACTCCCTCAAACTTTCGCTCCATCTCCAACACCCCCCTCTTTGTAGAATAACACTACAACTTGCTATAGTTTCAAACATATATAACCCTATGTAATATAAACTATACCATAGTTTACGGTATTGTGCATTAAGTTACTCTTCTGACGAATGTTGGTATTGTGTATTAAGCTACTCTTCTGACGAATGTTGGTATTGTGTATTAAGTTACTCTTCTGACGAATATTGGTATTGTGTATTAAGTTACTCTTCTGACGAATGTTGGTATTGTGTATTAAGTTACTCTTCTGACGAATGTTGGTATTGTGTATTAAGTTACTCTTCTGACGAATGTTGGTATTATGTATTAAGTTACTCTTCCGATGAATGTTGTTATACATAGCTACGTCTTATATATTTATGCTTCTTCCTTGTACTACTTATACTCATGTGAGGTTGTCTAACAAATTTTGTACATTTATTTTCTAAAATTCTGCACATTGATGGTTTAACAATGTATGGAGCTCTTCTCCCTGGGCCTACGCTGAAAATGGGCAACCTTGCCTGGTCAGTCTTTCTCAGTAAACAAATGTAAAATAAATAAATAAAATAAATACATTTTATCTGTCCCTGGTATGGAGTCTCTAACATACAGTCCAAACTTCTGCTTGACTTCATCCCACCCTATTAATTTTCCATCATTAGTTATTTGCTCCCGATACCTTTTGTTCCTTTGATAATTTTCTGCTGTAAATCCCACCTCCTGTTCATCTATTTTCTGCATCCTTACATGCAGTCACCCCTATTGGTAAAATCTCCTTTCTTGTGTTGGCATAGTTCTTAGACTACTTTCTGCTGCTTTATGTATATAATGTTCTTCAAGGACCTGCACCCAAAATTCTAACACTGTTTTTCAAACTCCCCTGTTTCATCACGAACCCCTTCCATTTTGATTTATAACCCTCTACTTGTGTTATGTATAGGAGTCTTAACTGCACAGCTCTTAAATTATCTCTTAAAATCAGGTAGTCCTAAAACACCTTCTGTGGGGAGAATCAACTTATCCCAATTAACTCTCTTCCCCACCCAAATAAATTCCTTCATCTCATCTGCCCATAATTTCTCATCTGGTTGATCAAAATATGTCTGATCTGTACATAAAATTAAAGGGACTAAAACATGTTCACTGCTTGTATCTTACTATCCATATCCATAAGCAAGATCTTGCAGTTAATTAGTTTTTGCTTTTTTTAGTCTCTTCCCACAGCTGCCATAACAGCTTCATTTTTAATCCAAACACCTAAACACCAACTTATGTTCTCATAAACATCGGTACTGCCGAACCAATTCATGTGCGGCAACACAGTTTTCAACTACAGCTTTTGTTTTGATGGTCATTAATTTAAAATCCAGAAAAGATCTAAAACTGTCTCAAAATGGTCCACAGCATGGAAATGTCCTTTTCTGGATTCATCAAATGCAAATTAATACAGTCTGCAAATAAGGCTAACTTTTCTAGAGCACCATACATACCATTTATATCCTTGAATTTTCGAGTCCCTTATTTTCCTTACCAGTGGCTCTAAATATAAAGCAAATAAAGAGGAACAAGGACACCCTGCCTAGTCCCTCTGTTCAAACACAACTTGTCAGAGAGGAACCCTCCCAATCTTACTTCTTGCCTTCAACCCCCATCATACATTCTCCTCATTATCCCTATATTCTATTAGGGAACGTAAACGCTTTAATTACCCTACTTATAAAATCCCTGCTGACTCTATCAAAGACTTTGTATCATGACCCAGCAATAATATTGGGGTCTTCTTAAATTCTGCTTTCCTCTCAATCATCATTGTTCTGTTAATGTTGTCAAATGTTTGTCTCCTTCACAAAACCACAACGATCCATATCTATAAAATGCTGGCAACACCATAACCATTCTTTTAGTTAATACAGACACAAACCCTTTATAATTGTAGTTTAAAACTGAAATTGGTCTACATGAAGCAGGGTCAGAAGAGTCTTTACCCTCTGAGTAACAGAGCCACCACCGCTTTCTTCCAAAATCTTACTATTCCCCACCTTTTAAAATACTGTTAAACAAATGATCACATTCTGCCCTCCCAACTTCCAAACTTCTGCAGAAATACCACATGTTGCTGAGGCTTTCCTATTGAATGATTACACATCCATCCACAAATCATTTTTCCCATTTTTACACATGGGTTCAGGTTGTCACGTCAACAGTGAGAATCAACTAGGGCCAAGGTTTATACCAGCAGCTGGCTTAACTTGCCATGGTAGTTTTTCCACACCACACACTTGCACAATTTAGAGTGTCCAATCCACTTACTGCGTGTCTTTGGAATGTGGAAGTAAACTGGAGCATCAGGAGGAAACCCATGCAGGCTCTGCACAGAAGGTACCCCAGCCACAACTGAAGAGGGAACCTCTTGCTGTGAGGCGACAATGCTATCTGCAGTGCCACTGAGCCACCTTGTGGATTATACATCACCATATTTATATATCTTCCTATCTTAGCTACTAATTATTGAACCATGTCTTCCTTTAACCTTGGCATAATTAAGTCTTCCGTGAATGTTTCTATTTTTACTTTTTTTTTTCTTGGTGTCAACATTACTCTGCTTTGTACAAAGTTTCATAAAATTTCCAAAATATCTCTAATACATCTGTAGGATCTATGATCATTTTCATGTCATAAACTACCTTGTTTGGTGATCACCCTTTCTACTTCCTGTTGGCTGTGTCATTAGGCTAAAAGTTTTTCTGCTCTGTAGTTATTATCAAGAAATAGTTACTTGACAGCAACTTTTCTAAACTCACACATATTATCCAAATGCTCTGTTGCTTTCACTTTAGCACTCAGCTCCTCTTCCTGTTCTGTGAGATTCCCTTTATTCTGCATTTACGTTAAACTTTGTCAACCCTTCTAAAAGTTCCCATTACATAGCATTCCTATGTTTCTACCTGTTTTTAAAAACATTTTTTTTTATTTCATTCAAGTCATTAGCTATCCCTTCTGAAGAAACTTTCATCTTCTAAAATAAACTTTTGAACCATTTCCATTAGCAATTCCTTAAATTCCTCTCTTTTTAACAAATATTAAAGCACCAGCATCTTAGTTTACTTCATTATTTTGCAACATTAATTTTTATCAATGCATGATCCAAAATAGTTATTAGATGTGTGTCTAAACTTTCAATTAAATACAGATACTTGTGAAATGTAATTTCTATCCAGCCTAGCCCAGTTATTGTATCTTGGGAGTACAATATGTAAATCCTAAGTTCCTACTACTAAATTCACATCTTTCATAATAAATATTTTCGTATATTTCTTCAGAAATCGACCCTTGTTAAATTTTATCTTCTAGCTCCCCCAACATACACTGCTAACTATTGCAGGCAAAGTTCCAGTCACCAGCCATTAAAAAAAAAACAAAAAAATACTTGCTGGTGAAAGCGGATTATCTTTCTGAAAATTCTCCTAAGCTCCACAATATTAGTTTTAGGTGGAATATAAATACATGCTAGTATAATCAGCCTCTCCTGTCAGTAATCCCTTACTGCCACAAATCTGTCATTATGCCTTCTTCCTCTTCTGCCATTAATGGAGCCCTTCTAGCACACAGCATTACTCCCGTACTTCTACCCTGTCCTGATATTCTGTTGAATGTCAACCCTTAAATCCTTTCCTTTGTCAAATTCACATGGACATTTTTATCCAAACATGTCTCCTGCAACATCGCTACTTGCACCCTATATTTCTCTATACAATTCAATACTCTGCTTTTTGCCTATACATGTATGGGCATTTACATGCTATGAGAACATGTTCAGAATAGCCTTTATCATATAAAGTTATTAGTCCTACCTGCTACTCTTTAAAGTTGTTGTGAATGCATGCTTGCAGTTTTTAGCATGCATGTACTCACTAATGCTGGGTAGGCTGAACTCTTTACAAACTCACTTCTTGTTCTCTCCATTTAAACCCTTGCCAAAATTTTCAGAACATTTTACTTCAGTGAAAGCACTCCTAGGAAACTAAACAGGTTTTCAGAATACCCCACCCCCTTTTGAATTACAAAAAAGTAAGTACATTTTCAAAAAACTAACTTTACCTCTGCAGACAGGAGCAGTTTATATCTTCACCCAAATGCATTACCTATTCCAAAACTAAGGTTACTAGTGCTAAAGTGCATGTTACAGCCTCAGTTCCTACTTAAAATGTTTGCGGTCTTTTATTTCCTTATATATATTCCCCCAAAGAGTTCTAAAAAACAGTCTATGTTTTCAGTAAACAAATATTTTAGCCCTAAGAAAAAGTGCACTAGCCACCTTTATAAAAAAATAAACAGTGCACTGTTCTATTAAATGCTAATTAAAGCGTCAAGGCTGCTGGGGAGGCATGTCTAATTTATTCATTTCCCACAATTTTACACTTCTATTTTTCACAGAACTGCTTGCCTTTAAATGTTAATTACACCGTACTGTGATAACTGCATGAAGTATGTAGTGTTTAGTGATCTAATGATTAATTGCTTGTGCCCACAGACAGCTACTCTCCAAGTAAAAGCAGTTGGTAATAAAAAGCTAGTAACTTTGCAAATGCATGAACAAATCTTTGTAAATTTCACTCCAGACTTCTCATAATTAAATTGTTTGCACCTGTAAACTTCTTGTCTCCCAGTGACAGCATACAATGGAAAAAAGCTAGTGACATGGCAAATACAAGAAAATTACAATTTTTCATGTCTTTTCCCATTTTGTCTTATTTTTCAAATATATTTGCTTAAAATGTCTATAGTTTAAACCTAGAACAATCATATAGATATCCACCCTTGTAAAGTTTAATTATACATAAAATGCATTCGATAAAGTTGTACTTCTGCTTCTTTCCAGCCTCCCTTTCCCTGCCCCAGTGAAAAGCCTGCCGCAAACTCCTCAACCTCTTAGTGGAAGAAATCTTGTCAAAGCCTAAAATAATGGGAGTACAAAGGCCTAAAAATAGGGATATATTTTAAATATTGCTCTTATAAACTTAGACATCTGCTAGAATGTGCTAGCATGCATTTTTGTAAGGAATATGAAGTATGAAACTCACATGTATTCAATCCTCAGTGACTGGGCAGAAAACCACAAACATTATGAGCAACAGACCAAAAATATGAGGCAAAAAATGTGGACATTCTGGGAAAATTTGGGCACTTAAGGGGTACGGCCGGGATACAATGTAACCAAGAAATTTACTTTCCTACTTTTAATATCTATAACACATACAAGCACAGTTAAAATATCCATAGACTGTACCATACATGTAATTTACAGAATGAATTTTATTATACAAATAATTCTTCATTCAAGTTAAATGTTTGTGCTTTAACATAGCACATCCCACTTACTTTGTCTCCTTTCTGAGTCTCTTCTCCTCTCTCAAGATTCACTCATGACTGACCCACTTTAGAAACTAATGCATATATTGTACATTACACTCTGCTTGATTGAACATTTCACAGTGCCTGTTCACTGGAATGTATATACACATTTTTGTTCTATGTAATTAGTCTGAATTGTTCTGTTATTGCTGAAGTCTCTATTTTTTTTGTTTGTGAAATGCTTTGTATTTCACCTGAGCTGAGCTTGAAATTGGTCAATATTGATCGGTGCATTACCCCGGTAAACAAATATTAATACATAAAGAACAATAAATATTTTATTTTACTTTCAGTTATTCCTTCAGTGTCCTAAACATTAAGACTAAGTGTATTATCTGCTTTACACTTCACCCACCAGCAGTTTAACAGTCAGCAAAATTCCAGTTTTTCTCAGCCATTTCTTCTAATCATATCTTTAATAAAACGGATGATTTACAGTCTCTAATTTATTCTCAAATTTCACAATTTTGCTGGTATTTTTGCTGGTCATCTCCATCTCCTAACACGCATCTCTGATTCAAATCTGAAGTATGCCTGATTTTGGAGTCAGCCCCTTTGCTTCTTTCAGTCACTCAAGCAATTTCCTTTTTAAAACTGGAGAAGGTTGCACTGGCAGGTCAAACTATGGGCTTTGCTATTTACAGAAGAATGAGAAGCACAGTCCTCTTCTGCTTGCTGGCTAAACTTTTTTCCCTTAGCCTGTTGTGCATCAAAAAATGTCTGATCCTTCAGGAAAAATATTCTGAAGACAGTTGTATAGCAACTTAAATATCACACTTGATGCTCCCGGATTGCTGTAATATACTTGCTTCTCTTCTGCCTGGTGTGCAGTGAATAGTCATTTTTCACATACTGCTGTCTCCAGTCTTTATTACTTGTTCTTTCTGGCACAAATTTGTCAACGGCTGCCGGTATGAGTGCATCTTTACTAATACAGGTTTTGGCTGTTTTCTCATGGCCAGATTTAGAGCGCACATATGATGTGCCCTTTCAGTTATCAAATCCTGATGTGGAACACCAGTCCAGTTGCTTATTTGTACTTTCGTAAAATGAATACAGTCTGTTCCTTCCAGTTTCTCTGGTACAGCAGAAAATAGCAGGATTTACTCTGGGCACTGTCTTCTAATTCAACACTTACTTTTTGAAAAGCCTCATGTTCAGTCAGCCTTTTCTTCATTTCAGCTCTCGATTTTTGCAGTACTATCAGCTTATCTGAATAGCTAGTTATTCTCTCTTCTATTTTTCCAGTCTTATTTGATTAAGTACATTTTCAGTATTTCAGTTATTTTAAACACCTCTGCGTGCATGAGATTTTTTTTCTCTAAATTACTGGAAACCATTTCCTGTACCAAAGCTGAAACTTGAACTGCTTTTTTTTTTTTTTTTTTTGCTGAACAGCTGCAAAATTCTTTCCAGCCAGAGTTTTCTCTTCTCCTTTTCTACTTGACTTTCTGCTACTTTTGCCAAAATTCTTCTTTGCTGGCATCTAGGCAATTATTACAAGCCACTGACTGATTTTGCCCAGTTTCATTGCTTTTTTTTTTTTTTTTTCCACAATTAAATTTTCACACCAGGAGTGCTCTAAAAATCAGTGAGTGTGCAGCCAGCCATCTTTACTCTTTGTTGAATTTCATTTTATTACTATCTAATGTCAGATTCATATTCTGGGGAGTTGATTTATGTGGGGGTAGCGTTTCTGGGATTTAAAGTTAACTTTTACTATATGTATGCTGTGTAACTTAATTTTTAACTTAACTCATGCCATGTTAGGGGTGTAGAGTAAGGGTTTCTGACTGGGTTTGGGGGTAATGACACATACAAGATGTAGGTAAGGGGGTTTGATGACAGTCGTGATGTCCACAGATATATGGATATCCTGTGGGAGATGCATAATTTCACAGAAATCTGACATGGGTATGCCATTGGGATACACATGCATGCACACTCATAAGCATGATATACATATATGCTAGGCATCAACCCCTATATCACTAGGTGAGTTGCAAACTGGCTCACAGGTGGAACTCACAGTGTGAAAGTAGCGGACTAAGACTGCTGAGCAGTCACGAGTGGAGTCCCACAGGGTTCGGTCCTGGGTCCTCTCCTGTTTGGTATCTACTTCTCTGAAGTCCAGGCCAACACGAAGGGACTCTGGCTGACAAAGTTCGCAAATGATTGCAAGTTGGGAGCTATTATTAACTCCCCGAGTGATGTTGCCATCCTACAGAAAGGCCTCACTGAGACCGACTGGTGTCAGAACCATGGCCTTAGGCTCAATGCGAAAAAATGTGTCATCCCCTTTGGGAAAAACCAGGTTCCCATGAATTACCACATCGATGGTAGTCCATTGAACACAGAAGGCGTTATAACAGATCTTGGAACACAGGCTGACAGCAACCTCTCTTCTGACCACTACATTGCCACTGCGGTCAGGAAGTCCTATGTGGCACATTTAATTACTAAGGGTTTTGCATCCAGGAAGAAAGAGGTCATTGTCTCCCTCTATTCTTCCCTCATTAGGCCAATCATTGAGTACAATGCCCCATTTGGCATGTACCTCACTAACACCTGTAACAACTGGAGAGGCCACAAAAGTACCTCACAAAGGGGATCCTAGGCCTTAAACATTTGCCCTATATGGACAGACTAAAAAAACTCCAAATATTCTCTCTCTCATATCGCCTACTAAGAGGTGATCTCTGCTTGACTAACAAAGCCATGTCTGACCCAGATCTGTTAGAAATGCTACATCTAAAGAAATCCCAATCCCGACGCACCACACACTCTAAAGACCTAAACTCATTACCACAATCAACAAAACATGCTGGAGGGACAGGTTCATAACCCAGAGGCTGCCCATGCTATGGAACAGACTTCCCATACATGTCAAGCAGAACACCTCACTGGCCTTCTTCAAGAGAAATCTTGATGAGTGGATGGGAAATAGAAAATTCACCCCAGGGATCACTCCAGTGGCTTTACTCGACAGAGGCACTGGGAACTAAGGTCGGGTGGCACAATGCCAGGGTAATCCTATGGGTTAGGCTTGTAAAGGTCTCAGGGCCATTAGCCTAGTACAGACCTATGAACCTATGCATACATACACACACACACACACACACACACACACACACACACACACAGGTGCACAGCAAATCCCAGAGTCATTTTTAGTCAGAAAAGGACCCATAAACCACATTTTGTCAAGTCTTCTTTTGTCAAACAATAAATGGTGCGAGAGGAAGACTTGTCCCTTCCCCTGTAGGACCTATCAGAGAGCATGTTCTAGAAATTCAGTGCTTTGTAACTTACCAGGACAGCAATGTTATTTTGTGAGCTGACTGAGTGCAACTAAACTTTTAAGATAAACGCACACACATTTTTTTATATATATGTTTATATACACACACGTGTTTTAACATTTATCTGACAGTTTTTCAACTTCTACAAAACTCCATAGTGACCACACACAACAGGGTTCCTATTAGATTGTTGAAACTCCATTTACGAGAATATGAAATCGACACGTATTGTGCGAAATACGTAATCGAACGTGCAAAGCCACGAAATTCGAAATGTCAAAGTGTTTTGGTTGGCCCGTCTGCGGTATAGCTCCATAAGGTAAGTGTGCGATGGTTATGGACGGGTTAAGGATAGTGCATAGATAGTTGTGTATGTGGGGTTTAGTGTAGGGTTAGAAGTTGGTGCTTTACTTTAGGGTTAGGCGTAGGGTTTGGTTAGTGTATGTATGTGATTTATTTATTTTGTTTGGGTAGGTAGTTAGGTAGTATGTAGCGGGTGGTGGGGTTGGCCGACTATGAACATTCGATATTTTAAATTTTGCGGTTTAGTGTGTTCGATATTTTCGTGGTTTGAGTAATACGTGTCGCTGTTTTGGTATTTGATGTAATGTATTTTCGTTCATTTAATACAGACCCCATACAACAACCCAGAGTTTGTCAGCAGACAAGGATCACTTGACTCACACCCACACTCCTTATCCTAGCAAATGGATAACCAACAACTTCTTGTTGACCAATGCCCTTTTTTCTCTTGCAGCCCACTAGGATTCCTTTGCATCTGTCATAGTCATTCTTGAATTAAAAAAAATTGATTTCTCAGTTTACTTGGGAAGGCTACTCTTTCTATGACAATCTCTGTGTGAGATATACAAAGTAATATTTCCTCACATTACTTTGGAGTGACCCTTTGCTTTTGGGTAGCAACTTCTCACTAAAACACTGATCCATGAACTTTAGTTGCACAGAGTATTTGTCACTATGTTTTCATCACAGCTCCGTTCTTTGCAGCGAATGTATTACTTTATGGAATACTGCTTTTTTCTCTTTTGTAGCTGTAATGGATGGTGCATTTTTGCATATCCTATCTAAAAGTGTCAGGGTTCAAGCAGTAGTATTAACTATTTTATCACAATTTCACATAAAAGACTGCAAAACTCATTAAAATCACCGATCCAAATTTTCATGCTGGGTTAGGTGGGGTCAGGTTGACTAACAACAAATTGCTATTTTACAAACACAATTGCACTTCTAGAATTTCTATAGCAGCAGACCCAACAAATCTTGCAGACACTATTTGTTAGTATGCTTACATCAGCTAACAATTGTCATGAAGCAAGCCCACCACTAAAACAAGACATACAGCAGTTTTAAAAGAATGCAACTGAAGATCCTAGTTTTAAAATGGATCACCATTATTGCATTGTACTTTGCAGTGTGTCCATTACTGCTCCTAAAATAGGTTTATTGACAACATGGCATGAATGTATAACTGGGTGTTTTTTGCTACAGAGTATTTTGAGGTTGCTTCTTTTTGAAACTTTACCCAGAAAATAAATTAAAAATAAAAAATTATAGTTTGCATTTTTTTTCTTTTCTCCTTCCAAAATACCTCATCTACTAAAAACAGCATTTTGCAGTCTCTCCTGATGAGGTACTTACCATTTTTCACTGTCCTATTCACTATGCTTGCCACATGCCTCTACTGTGTAAATTAAGCAGTTGCTAAGTGAATGATTAACACCTTCTCTGTTTTCAGATGCCATTAATTATTAGCAAAGTTTCAAAATTCAATAAGGTGTTACTGTCAGTAGTCACAGTGATCAGCTCAATTCATTTAGAAACGTTGCTTCAGACATACTTTTCTTTAGCTAGTATACTGTGAAAATGTAAAGCATATTTGGTATATGTATAAGTTCGATCTCCTAGACAGGAACTGGAACGGCAGTCTACAAAGTTCAACAACAAACAGAAAGTAACTGCAAATAACGCTGTTTTATAAAATAAAAACTTGTTTAATTCGAATACAGAGTAAGCGCTTTCACCATCAGGCTTCTTCAGACTACTATGCTTATACAACGCATTGACTTATATAGTAATATAAGATATTATAGTCAATTAACAACTATTTTCGCTATTAACTTTTAAAGTGACAGAACATAAAACAATTCAATAAAACACTGATACTTCCAAATGAGTAGATCCTAATCTCATTCTTAATAAAATTGATGTGTAATAGTTTATACAAAACATGTTCGTAAAACATATCCTTATGGTTCATAAAGCTGCTATCTATTTATTATTATAAAACGTCCCCTAATTCACTACAATATCTATTAAAACAACAAATAATACACAACAAAATACATAAGAATCTAAATGCATTAATAAACATAGCAACTAACTGGAATACTACACTTCATCAAAACACAAATAATAGTCCTGCACTAATTAATGGGTATTAATAGAAACAAGTACAGGGATATTTCAGTCGAATACAGCCTCTTTAAACCTGGTAATATCCGATGTTAAAATACTACCCATTGTAACTATAACTCTAACCTCATGTATTCAAACTAACGAACACTTCAAAGCTAAAATTGATAACAATAAAAACACTATGAAATGTTCAAGTTAATTATGACTGCAAAGAAAATGCAGTACTGTACCTATTGGGTTTGGGTAGTCTTCTCTTCTTTAATACTGGTTTTAAATTCACTTTATCGTTCAGTCCAGGATATTGATCGGCTCTACAACGTATAATCCATCTTAATTCGCATTCTTGGATGAAATTGTCCAAGTCTCCACCCCTAATGTTCAGTCTAATAGCTTGTATTACACGAAAATTAAATGTATGTTCACTACCCAAGCTATTGCTATGTTTCGCCAATGCATTGATGTCCGAACCTATGCGTATTTGATAGAGATGCTCTCTAATACGCTCTCTAAATTGTCCACATGTTTTCCCTATATAGAAAACTGGGCAGAGTAGGCATGTTGCAAGATAAACTACATTAGTGCTTTTACAATTCGTTCGTGTACAAAACGAAAATTCTCTGCCCATCACGGGATGTTTAAACGTGGCATTCTTATCTATAGACCTACATTGGTTACATTGCTCACATGGGATGGTATTATAAATATCAGTGTTGGAACTAGGAACACTTGAAGTCAAAGGATGATGGCAGAGTAGCTGCTTAAGATTCCTTTTGTTCTTATACAAAAACTTAGGTCTATCACC
The DNA here is from genome assembly GCF_019279795.1 of Protopterus annectens. Classification (NCBI taxonomy): domain Eukaryota; kingdom Metazoa; phylum Chordata; order Ceratodontiformes; family Protopteridae; genus Protopterus; species Protopterus annectens. The sequence goes on from NC_056743.1 coordinate 1,014,740,805, forward strand.
TGCTATGCCACTTATGTCATTGTCCAACAAAAGTGTCTCCCAACGTTTTTCAATGATGTCTTTCAATTCCTTAACATCACTGGTAAAATGTATCGGTACACTAAGCTTATTAAAATTAGGGCGAAGACTCTGACTTAGATTATCGTCCCTCTCTGAGAAGTAGGGACGGGCACTAGAGGACCTTAAATTATTTACCACTAGTGTGAGGCTATCAATGTGCCTTGCACTATAGCACCTCTGAATCAGTCTACTTCTGAGGTTACATGTTTCATTCTTAAACCCTTCAACTGATGGGTTAAGTCTTGAAGCTCTCATGAGCTGCCCTTTCACGACATTGTCAAATACATGCCTGGGGTGCATACTACCCCTATGCAACAGTGTGTTCCTATAGCATGCTTTTCTGTGAACTGATGTGTTTATCATACCATTCTGTAATCTAATAATGTCAACGTCCAAAAAGGAAATATGTGTCCTGGAGAAACTAGATGTAAACTCGAGAAAATGTGTCAAATTATTCATTTTTGTTACAAAATTCTCTAGTTGTAGTTCATCACCCCTCCAAATTAGGAAGAAGTCATCTACAAACCTCTTATAAAAACCAACATAATGTTGGAATTCAATTAAAGGGAAAAGAGAATTACATTCCCATTCAGCCATTACTATATTGGTGTAGCTATTGGCACAAGAAGTGCCCATAGCTACGCCATCTTTCTGAATGTATGTTATTTCATTGAAAATGAAAACGTTATTATCTAATACTGTTTCCAAAAACAAAGCCACTAGATCTATTAAACTGCCTTCTAGGTCAGTATTTATATCAAGATATCTCTGTACACTCACCACCCCTACGTCATTAGGTATAACTGTAAATAAACTTTTTACATCCAGTGTAACTCGAATATAAAATTCATCATCACTCAGTGTCTTTGTAAAATCATATAGTTCCATCAAAAATTGTTTACTATCTTTTAATATAAAAGAATTCTTCTCAACAACTGGTCGTAAATAGTGCTCTACAAAAACCGAAAACGGTTCAGTGAGCCAACCTTGACCCGCTACAATTGGTCACATAGACGGGTTATACACAGATTTATGAACTTTAGGAAGGCCTTGTATAATTGGAATGAGCGGGTTATTCACCTTTAAGTAATTAAACAAACTAGATGTTATTACGAAACTTTTCATTAAATCATCCAACATGTCATAGACCTGAAACACTTTAGTAGTAATAATTCCCATGTCAATCTTCAAATAAAAGGTGTCATCATCCAACATCAACCTCATTTTCTCTAGATAATCTGTGGTATCCAATATTACAATAGGGCCCCCTTTATCAGCTGGTCGTATAATAACAGACTGATCATTCCTCAATTTAGTGAGTGCTATTCTCTGCTGAAAACTTAAATTTCTCTGGTGTTTTGATCTACTTCTCAAGCTCTTATCATAATGCCTATATAGATCATTCTCTACTAATCTGGTAAAGTTATCTAAGATAGGATGCAAAACTGGTTGATAAGTGCTGACATGTTTAAACACGTTTGTATTACTAGTAGAAGGTTCTGACATATTTGGTATATGCTTCTATTGCATGAAAGATGATATAAATGGACTATGGCTAACTAGGTTTGCTGATTATTGTAAACTGGAGGTAGCTATCACATTCCATTCAGCTACCAAAACTCTCCAGCAAAGGTCACAGCAAACAAATGCTTGGTCAGCTAATCAAGTCTAAAGTCAAGTCTAATCAATTATCTAACGTCTTCCTGTCCAATTGTGCTAATTCACTGTGTTGTTAATATTTTAATTATTATTTTATGTGCATTAGTCTTACTGTCATTCAAACTATGCGTTCATTGTTATGTCTTGCACAAGGATCAAAGCAAAGTAATTTCGTTCAGTTTGCACTGCTGTGTATATCTGAACAACAAAGTTTATTTTGACTGGGGGCTTACCCCTCAATACAGTATAGTTTATTTTTGGTTAAATCTTGCAGTAATTCTGCTTATCATTTACATACTGTACCACATAAATTTGCCACAGTGATCAGGGAGTTTGACATATTTATTGACAACAAACTCTCCCTCGACTACTATGCCTCTTGTAAAGGTTAGAAAATCCTTTTACCTTACACAACTTGCCCTTCATGATATCCCCTTTAAGGTCCAAAGAAGTTATGGTCCCACTTTAATCCTCCCTTAATAAGTGCACCATTAAACAGAGACCTAAATGTTTCCTCACCAGGAAATCTAGGACCTCAGTTCTCTTATGTACTCTGATAGATGTAAAGCCCTGTCCCTTTACTCAGTGTCCTACAGACTCATGGGGGGGGGGGGGTGATCTCAGCTTGACCTTCCTTGCTAGGAATGATACAGCACTCTTTTGAACTCCTACACCTAAAATAGAACCTGTGGTACATCAAATTCATGTTCTAGAGAACTAAATCAATCCCACCACATCAACATTACCAAATGGCATTTACAGGTTCCTACTCCAACATGTTCCTTGTTTGGAGGATAGGCTGCCCTTACCTATCAAGAACAGTACTTCACAGCTACCTTTAAAACCAGTCTGGATGACTGGATGGGTGACTGCAAATTTTCACCTAAGGTACGTGGGGAAAATCTACTTTATGAGGAGATTGTCTATCATTAGTACTGAGTGACATACCTTTCAACCTGCACACACTGAAAATAGGTAACAAAGGTCCTTGAAAAGTAAGAACATCCAGCCAATCGGGACATCTAACAAAATTTGAATACCAAATGGCACTTAACTCTTCCTATTTTCAGTAGGAATGTGGGATACTACTCAAATACATTTAGTGCCAAAAATGATGGAAAAAGATAAGCACATTATTAAAGAGATATTAACTGTATTATAAGATTCTACCACACAAGGCCATTTATTTTTGCTTCTGAAAGGAGAAGATACAAGATGTGTGCCCTCATTCTTTAAATTATCGGTGCCATTAAGACGTTGGTCATGTAGCACAGTTTTCTGTGTACTAGACAATATCATATGTGATGGAGGATGATTCAGAAAACTGAGTAAAGGGGTAAATCAAGCCTGAAAATAGGGACGTTCCTCTAAAAACTGGAACATGGGCAGGGACAAATCAGGCCTGAAAATAAGAGCATTCCTCCAAAATATAGGGCAGTTGAGAGGTTTGCGGGGCGATGTTACTGAGCTTCTTGACTGTTTCCTTGGCCACAAGCTTAGTAAGAACCTGAAATATTCTGATGCCCACTTAGAATAATTACCCAAAGAAACAAAGCTGTATCCCACTTTTGTCTATGTGCCCCACCATGCTATGTCACCGACAAGTGCATTTGGTACAGTAATTTGAATCCCAGTCTGTTGATGGGCCATTCGATTAAATTTCAGCTAATAAACCATAATAATTTAGTGATCTCTAGGTAAAGTGTGGGGGTAAGCCCCCCATGCATGGGGCTTCACCCTGTGCTTGGAGAGGTCTGAAAACTTCAGTGGAATGCTCTGTTGATCAAATAGGATGTAACAGACTGTACAGTTACCCAACAAAGCCATGAACCATTATTATTAATAAAAACCCACAGCAAATGTACCAATCCTGTGACACATGTAATGTAATACATCCCACTTGAAAATGCAAATGTGTAACATTAAAAAACTGCTCCACTCACATCACAGCCATACTCTCATGCAGGATTAAACTAATTTATCAGATTAAATTATTAAACATAGGAAAACACGTTCTACTTATCTTCTATATACAAAACAGTGTGTACACTGCTTAGTACTAACACGTGCACTAGCTTTCATTGCTGGAATTTGCCTTTCAGTTTAAGTAGTCTTGCAGTAATTAGGTATAGTGCTACCAGGATGCATTAGGACTGAATATCAGCAAGAAAAAAGAGGCACAGTAACATCTGTGTAAAAGGAAGCAAAACACGTTTTTTATGCATAAAATATACCTTGCAACAAATCCATAACACAAAATGGCATTATTTTATACGCACATTCAAGCTCCTGAAGGTGTTGGTGGATTGTGTGATAACTGCACAATAGGGTGCTAAATAACATTCAGTCTTCGTCTTTTGCCTCAAGACCAAATAGTCATGAAGATATTAAAAAAAACAATGCTCTCTCATGCCTTACTGCTTACATACCATGACTCAGCATCCTTCAACACTTCTACATTTTTCAGTACAATGGGAATGTTGTTTTTCAGTACACTGTATGTGAGGCTGCAGAATGAATGCAGACATAATTGCCTGTGCATTAGTTCATGAAAAGGGGTTTTCATGAAAGCCACATTAAATACACGTATTCATTTCTAAATATGTATCTGTGTTGGAATGGTGCAGAATATAGAAAATCTTACTGTAGACCAGCAGCAAGTACAAAACCAATGCTAGAAGTTCTGTACACCTCTTCTCACATATCTGTCAGTCCATCCATTCATCTCCCAAACTGCTTGTACTGTGGAAGGATGAAGTGGCAACAATCTGGGCAGGACAGACCACATTTCCTTATCACCTGCAGCAATCCTTTCCTCATTCTACAGGACCCACGTGTGTTTCTATACAACTTTGGAGTCAGGATCCCTTAGGTGAGTTTTCAGCAAGCCAAGCCTGTTACACCCTCCACAGGCGCTATCTGGGGACATTCTCATTGAAGTCAAAACCATGTCAACGGTCTCCTCCCAACCCACAGAGACAGCATCTCTGCTTTTACATCCTTCCTGGCTACCACTGTCCTCTCTCTGCACCTGAGAGTAAGCCTACCTATGCTGTGGAGGGACTCATCTCCCCCATTTGTACCTGCCATCTCATTCTTTGACACACAACCCAAAGCTTGTGACACAGGTAAGGATGGAGATACCCATTCAGAGCTTTGTTCTAGCACTCATCCTTCACTCCAGCACCATGGTCTGGTACAATACTTGCAATACTGCTGCCTATCTACCAGTCAATCTACTGATACCACATTATCCTCGCACTTCAGCAAAACTCCAAGTTACTACCACTCTTCCATTTCTGATAGTCCCTCCTCCTCTGGTGCTCAGAGAAGTGCAGTCCTTTCTGAAAGAGAGAACATGTCTAGTTTGGAGGTGCTAATTTTCACCCTATTTCACACTCATTGTCATAGTGCTCCAGTACATGCTTCAGATGACAGCCTCTTTAGAGCGTACTGGCCTATAATGAGATGTTTAACTAGCTGCAGAATCTTGTGCCTGATGGACTGCAGCTCTCTGACCACAAAATAAAACTACTGAACAGGAATTTTCTATACCTTAAGTAACCTTTAACAGGCAGCTTCAAATCCTCACCTGAAAAAAAAAAAAACTTGAAAAAAAAAACATGTTATAAAAGGCAAAGGTAACTTTTCTAAATGCTGTCATCTTTACAATAAAACAAATTACTAAAAAGCTTTCCTCTGCCTAGAAGATGTTGATAGATGTGCCATTACTGAAACCAGGCTTAAAGACCCAAAATGCACACCACAAATTCCAGGATATGCTCTTTTCCAACTGAAGCAAACCTGCAGGGATAGGTAACAGTGTCTCAATATCTGCAAAGCAACACCTAAAAGTCATAAGCCATGAAAACAGCTCTGGACTAGAAACTGTTTACAAAGTTATACAGCCAGTGGGACTAAGTACGTAACATTACAGGAACCTACTGTGTACCCTCTGCATCCCTGACGGAGTGACAGGATTCCCTGACTACATTACAGGGATGTTAAAAGCAATGGAAAAGCAGCTGTTCTGGGGAATTTTACTTACTCAAACAATCCACAGAGTAAACTATGAAATGTCAGATAAATATTTAATATCAACAGACGTTAATCGAAATAACATGGAACAAACCATATGAAACTGAACGAATGGTTATAGCACCTTGGGCATTTTACCAACAAACCCAAGATCTTGCTGCTCCCAACCCACGGTTAAAACTGCCATAATTAATGTGGATCACAATGCCATCATCTCTAATCTAACAGTAAAATAAA